>NW_028167904.1:0-66765 GCF_964194135.1 Talpa europaea
TCATCTTGTTCTTCTAATTCTCCTTGTTCTTCTTGTAGTTCTCCATCTCCTTCTTCTTCTTCACATTCTGTTTCTTCTGCACAATTTGTTTTTTCAATTACTTCTACTTCTTTTGCGTCTTCTGCTTCTTCATCAGCTTATTCTTCTGTTATTTCTGCTGTTTCGGCTTCTTCTGTTATTTTTGCTTTTTCCTCTTATTCTTCTGTTTCTACTTCTTGTTCTCCTTGTTCTTTTAGTTCTTTTGTTTTTCTTGTAGTTCTATATGTTCTTCTTCTTCTTCATCTTCTGTGACTTCTTCATTTTTGGCTTTTTCAATTACTTGCTCTTATTATGCTTATGCTTCTTCTTCAGCTGATTCTTCTGTTATTTCTGCTGTTTTGGCTTATTCTTCTGATATTTCTTCTTTTTCGGCTTATTCATTAGTTATTTCTGATTTTTCATCTTATTCTTCCTATTCTAATTCTTGCTTTTATTGTTCTTCTCCTTCTTCTTGTTCTTGTAGTTCCACATTTCCTTCTTCTTCATCATCTTCTGTTTCTTCTGCATTTTTTTTTTTTGCTTTTTCAATTACTCCCCTGCTTTTTCTGCTTCTTCCTCAGCTGAATCTTCTGTTATTTCTGGGTTTTCGGCTTATTCTTCTGTTCTTTTTGCTTTTTCCCATTATTCTTCTGTTTCTTCTTGTTCATCTTGTTCTTCTAGTACTTCTTGTTCTTCCTTAGTTCTACATCTCCTTCTTCTACTTCTTCATCTTTTTCTGTTTCTTCTGAATTTTTTGGTCTTTCAAGTACTTCTTCTTCTGCTGCTTCTTTTTCAGCTTATTATGCTTTTATTTCTGCTTTTTCGACTCATTCTTCTGTTATTTCTCCTTTCTTGTCTTATTCTTCTGTTTCTACTTCTTGTTTTTCTTGTTCTTTTAGTTCTTCTTGTTCTTCTTGTACTTCTACATCCCCGTCTTCTTCTTCTTCATCTTCTGTTTCTTCTGCATTTTTTGCTTTTTCAAGTACTTCTTCTTCTGCTTCTTCTGTTTCTTTTTCAGCCTATTCTTCTATTATTTCTGCTGTTTCGGCTTCTTCTCTTAGTATTGCTTTTTCCTCTTATTCTTCCTATTCTACTTCTTGCTATTGATGTCCTTCTAGTTCTTCTTGTAGTTCTATATCTCCTTGTTCTTCTTCTTCATCTTCTGTTTCTCCTGTATTTTTTTATTTTTCAATTACTTGCTCTCATTCTGCTTCATCTGCTTCTTCCGCTGATTCTTCTGTTATTTTTGCTTTTTCGGCTTATTCTTCTGTTATTTTTGCTTTTTTGGCTTATTCTTCAGTTATTTCTGCTTTGTCCTCTTATTCTTCTGTTTCTTCTTCTTGTTCTTGCAATTCTTGTTGTTCTTCTTGTAGTTCTATATCTCCTTCTTCTTCTTCTTCATCTGCTTCTTCGGATTCTTCATCAGCTTGTTATTCTATATCAGCTTGTTATTCTGTTATTCTTGTTATTATTTTGTTATTCTTTTTCTTGTTCTTTTGTTCATCTATTTTTTCCTGTTCTTCTAGTAGTTCTACATCTCCTTCTTCTTCATATTCTTCTGCATTTTTGCTTTTTCAATTACTTCTTCTGCTTCCTCTGCTTCTTCCTCAGCTTAATCTACGGTTATTTCTGCTTTTTCGGCTTATTCTTCTGTTATTTCTGCGTTTTTGGCTTATTCTTTTTCTAATTCTTGTTCTTCCTGTTCTTTTAGTTATTCTTGTTCTTCCTGTAGTTCTACATCTCCTTCTTCTTCTTCTTCATCTTCTTCTGTTTCTTCTGCATTTTTTGCTTTTTCAATTACTTCTTATTCTTCTCCTTTTTCTGCTTCTTCCTCAGCTGCCTCTACTGTTATTTGTGCTTTATCGTCTTATTCTTCAGTTTCTAATTCTTGTTATTCTTGTTCTTTTAGTTCTTCTTGTTTTTCTTGTAGTTCTATATCTCCTTCTTCTTCTTTTTCATCTTCTTCTGTTTCTTCTGCATCTTTTGCTTTTTCTATTACTTCTTCTTCTCCTGCTTCTTCCTCAGCTGAATCTTCTGTGATTTCTGCATTTTTGCCTTTTTCTTCTGTTATTTCTGCTGTTTCGTCTTATTCTTCTGTTATTTCTGCTTTTTCGGATTCTTCTTCTGTTATTTCTGCTTTCTCCTCTTAGTCTTCTGTTTCTTCTTGTTCTTCTTGTTCTGCTAGTTCTTCTTGTTCTTCTTGTAGTTCTATATCTCCTTCTTCTTCTCCATCTTTTTCTATTTCCTCTGAATATTTTCCTTTTTCAATTACTTCTTCTTCTTCTTCTTATTTTCAGCTTATGCTTCTGTAATTTCTGCTCTTTCGGCTTATTCTTCTGTTATTTCTGCTTTTTCGGCTTATTCTTCTGTTTCTACTTTTTGTTCTTTTATTTCTTCTTGTTCTTCTTGTAGTTCTACATCTCCTTCTCCTTCTTCGTCGTCATCTTCTGTTTCTTCTGCATGTTTTTGCATTTTCAATTACTTCTTCTCCTGCTTCTTCCTCAGCTGATTCTTCTGTTATTTCTGCATTTTTGGCTTATTCTTCTATTATTTCTGCTGTTTCGTCTTATTCTCCTGTTATTTCTTCTTTTTCGGCTTTTTCTTCTGTTATTTCTGCTTTTTCCTCTTATTCATCTGTTTCTACTTCTTGTTCTTTTTGTTCTTTTAGTTCTTCCTGTTCTTCTTGAAGTTCTACATCTCTTTTTCAGCTTATTCTTCTATTATTTCTGCTGTTTCGGCTTTCTCTTCTGTTATTTCTGCTTTTTTGGCTTCTTATTCTTTTTCTACTTCTTGTTCTTCCTGTTCTTTTAGTTCTTTTTGTTCTTTGTAGTTCTACATCTCCTTCTTCTTCTTCTTCATCTGCTTCTTCTGCTTCTTCATTAGCTTATTTTGTTATTTCTGCTTTTTCGGCTTATTCTTCTGTTATTTCTGCTTTTTCATCTTATTCTTCTCTTTCTACTTCTTGTTCTTCTTGTAGTTCTACCTCTCCTTCTCCTTCTTCTCCATCTGCTTTTTCTGCTTCTTCATCAGCTTATTCTGTTATTCTGCTTTTTCAGCTTATTCTTCTGTTATTTCTGCTTTTTCGAATTCTTCTGTTATTTTTGCTTTTTCCTCTTATTCTTCTGTTTCTACTTCTTGTTCTTATTGTTCTTGTAGTTCTTCTTGTTTTAGTAATTCTACATCTCCTTCTTCTTCTTCTTCATCGTCTTCTGCTTCTGCATTTTTTGCTTTTTCAAGTTCATCTTCTTCTGCTTCTTTTTCAGCTTAATCTTCTTTTCCTTCTGCTGTTTCGGCTTATTCTTCTCTTATTTCTGCTTTTTCGGCTTATTCTTCTGTTTCTAATTCTAGTTCTTCTTGTTCTTCTAGTTCGTCTTTTTCTTCTTGTATTTCTACATCTCCATCTTCTTCTTCAACTTCTTCGGTTTCTTCTGCAATTTTTGCTTTTTTAATTAATTCTTCTTCTTATGCTGCTTCCTCCACTGTATCTTCTCTTATTTCAGCATTTTTGGCTTATCTTCTGTTATTTCTGCTTTTCGGCTTGTGCTTCTGTTTATCTGCTTTCTCCTATTATTCTTTTTTTCATCTTGTTCTTCTAATTCTCCTTGTTCTTCTTGTAGTTCTCCATCTCCTTCTTCTTCTTCTTCACATTCTGTTTCTTCTGCACAATTTGTTTTTTCAATTACTTCTACTTCTTTTGCGTCTTCTGCTTCTTCATCAGCTTATTCTTCTGTTATTTCTGCTGTTTCGGCTTCTTCTGTTATTTTTGCTTTTTCCTCTTATTCTTCTGTTTCTACTTCTTGTTCTCCTTGTTCTTTTAGTTCTTTTGTTCTTCTTGTAGTTCTATATGTTCTTCTTCTTCATCTTCTGTGACTTCTTCATTTTTGGCTTTTTCAATTACTTGCTCTTATTATGCTTATGCTTCTTCTTCAGCTGATTCTTCTGTTATTTCTGCTGTTTTGGCTTATTCTTCTATTATTTCTGCTGTTTCGTCTTATTCTCCTGTTATTTCTTCTTTTTCGGCTTTTTCTTCTGTTATTTCTGCTTTTTCCTCTTATTCTTCTGTTTCTACTTCTTGTTCTTTTTGTTCTTTTAGTTCTTCTTGTTCTTCTTGTAGTTCTACATCTCTTTTTCTGCTTATTCTTCTATTATTTCTGCTGTTTCGGCTTTCTCTTCTGTTATTTCTGCTTTTTTGGCTTCTTATTCTTTTTCTACTTCTTGTTCTTCCAGTTCTTTTAGTTCTTTTTTCTCTTTTTAGTTCTACATCTCCTTCTTCTTCTTCTTCATCTGCTTCTTCTGCTTCTTCATTAGCTTATTTTGTTATTTCTGCTTTTTCGGCTTATTCTTCTGTTATTTCCGCTTTTTCAGCTTATTCTTCTCTTTCTACTTCTTGTTCTTCTTCTTCTTCTTGTAGTTCTACCTCTCCTTCTCCTTCTTCTCCATCTGCTTCTTCTGCTTCTTCATCAGCTTATTCTGTTATTCTGCTTTTTCAGCTTATTCTTCTGTTATTTCTGCTTTTTTGAATTCTTCTGTTATTTTTGCTTTTTCCTCTTATTCTTCTGTTTCTACTTCTTGTTCTTATTGTTCTTGTAGTTCTTCTTGTTTTAGTAATTCTACATCTCCTTCTTCTTCTTCTTCATCGTCTTCTGCTTCTGCATTTTTTGCTTTTTCAAGTTCATCTTCTTCTGCTTCTTTTTCAGCTTAATCTTCTTTTCCTTCTGCTGTTTCGTCTTATTCTTCTCTTATTTCCGCTTTTTAGGCTTATTCTTCTCTTTCTAATTCTAGTTCTTCTTGTTCTTCTAGTTCGTCTTTTTCTTCTTGTATTTCTACATCTCCATCTTCTTCTTCAACTTCTTCTGTTTCTTCTGCATTTTTTGCTTTTTTAATTAATTCTTCTTCTTATGCTGCTTCCTCCACTGTATCTTCTCTTATTTCAGCATTTTTGGCTTATTCTTCTGTTATTTCTGCTGTTTCGTCTTATTCTTCTGTTATTTCTGCTTTTCGGCTTGTGCTTCTGTTATTTCTGCTTTCTCCTATTATTCTTTTTTTTCATCTTGTTCTTCTCATTCTCCTTGTTCTTCTTGTAGTTCTACATCTCCTTCTTCTTCTTCTTCACATTCTGTTTCTTCTGCACAATTTGTTTTTTCAATTACTTCTACTTCTTTTGCGTCTTCTGCTTCTTCATCAGCTTATTCTTCTGTTATTTCTGCTGTTTCGGCTTCTTCTGTTATTTTTGCTTTTTCCTCTTATTCTTCTGTTTCTACTTCTTGTTCTCCTTGTTCTTTTAGTTCTTTTGTTCTTCTTGTAGTTCTATATGTTCTTCTTCTTCTTCATCTTCTGTGACTTCTTCATTTTTGGCTTTTTCAATTACTTGCTCTTATTATGCTTATGCTTCTTCTTCAGCTGATTCTTCTGTTATTTCTGCTGTTTTGGCTTATTCTTCTGATATTTCTTCTTTTTCGGCTTATTCATTTGTTATTTCTGATTTTTCATCTTATTCTTCCTATTCTAATTCTTGCTTTTATTGTTCTTCTCCTTCTTCTTGTTCTTGTAGTTCCACATTTCCTTCTACTTCATCATCTTCTGTTTCTTCTGCATTTTTTTTTTTTTTGCTTTTTCAATTACTCCCCTGCTTTTTCTGCTTCTTCCTCAGCTGAATCTTCTGTTATTTCTGGGTTTTCGGCTTATTCTTCTGTTCTTTTTGCCTTTTCCCATTATTCTTCTGTTTCTTCTTGTTCATCTTGTTCTTCTAGTACTTCTTGTTCTTCCTTAGTTCTACATCTCCTTCTTCTACTTCTTCATCTTTTTCTGTTTCTTCTGAATTTTTTGCTCTTTCAAGTACTTCTTCTGCTGCTTCTTTTTCAGCTTATTCTGCTTTTATTTCTGCTTTTTCGACTCATTCTTCTGTTATTTCTCCTTTCTTGTCTTATTCTTCTGTTTCTACTTCTTGTTTTTCTTGTTCTTTTAGTTCTTCTTGTTCTTCTTGTACTTCTACATCCCCGTCTTCTTCTTCTTCATCTTCTGTTTCTTCTGCATTTTTTGCTTTTTCAAGTACTTCTTCTTCTGCTTCTTCTGTTTCTTTTTCAGCCTATTCTTCTATTATTTCTGCTGTTTCGGCTTCTTCTCTTAGTATTGCTTTTCCCTCTTATTCTTCCTATTCTACTTCTTGCTATTGATGTCCTTCTAGTTCTTCTTGTAGTTCTATATCTCCTTGTTCTTCTTCTTCATCTTCTGTTTCTTCTGTATTTTTTTATTTTTCAATTACTTGCTCTCATTCTGCTTCATCTGCTTCTTCCGCTGATTCTTCTGTTATTTTTGCTTTTTCGGCTTATTCTTCTGTTATTTTTGCTTTTTTGGCTTATTCTTCAGTTATTTCTGCTTTGTCCTCTTATTCTTCTGTTTCTTCTTCTTGTTCTTGCAATTCTTGTTGTTCTTCTTGTAGTTCTATATCTCCTTCTTCTTCTTCTTCATCTGCTTCTTCGGATTCTTCATCAGCTTGTTATTCTATATCAGCTTGTTATTCTGTTATTCTTGTTATTATTTTGTTATTCTTTTTCTTGTTCTTTTGTTCATCTATTTTTTCCTGTTCTTCTAGTAGTTCTACATCTCCTTCTTCTTCATATTCTTCTGCATTTTTGCTTTTTCAATTACTTCTTCTGCTTCCTCTGCTTCTTCCTCAGCTTAATCTACGGTTATTTCTGCTTTTTCGGCTTATTCTTCTGTTATTTCTGCGTTTTTGGCTTATTCTTTTTCTACTTCTTGTTCTTCCTGTTCTTTTAGTTATTCTTGTTCTTCCTGTAGTTCTACATCTCCTTCTTCTTCTTCATCTTCTTCTGTTTCTTCTGCATTTTTTGCTTTTTCAATTACTTCTTATTCTTCTCCTTTTTCTGCTTCTTCCTCAGCTGCCGCTACTGTTATTTGTGCTTTATCGTCTTATTCTTCAGTTTCTAATTCTTGTTATTCTTGTTCTTTTAGTTCTTCTTGTTTTTCTTGTAGTTCTATATCTCCTTCTTCTTCTTTTTCATCTTCTTCTGTTTCTTCTACATCTTTTGCTTTTTCAATTACTTCCTCTTCTCCTGCTTCTTCCTCAGCTGAATCTTTTGTTATTTCTGCATTTTTGCCTTTTTCTTCTGTTATTTCTGCTGTTTCGTCTTATTCTTCTGTTATTTCTGCTTTTTCGGCTTCTTCTTCTGTTATTTCTGCTTTCTCCTCTTATTCTTCTGTTTCTTCTTGTTCTTCTTGTTCTGCTAGTTCTTCTTGTTCTTCTTGTAGTTCTATATCTCCTTCTTCTTCTCCATCTTTTTCTGTTTCTTCTGAATATTTTCCATTTTCAATTACTTCTTCTTCTTCTTCTTATTTTCAGCTTATGCTTCTGTACTTTCTGCTCTTTCGGCTTATTCTTCTGTTATTTCTGCTTTTTCGGCTTATTCTTCTGTTTCTACTTTTTGTTCTTTTATTTCTTCTTGTTCTTCTTGTAGTTCTACATCTCCTTCTCCTTCTTCGTCGTCATCTTCTGTTTCTTCTGCATTTTTTTGCATTTTCAATTACTTCTTCTCCTGCTTCTTCCTCAGCTGATTCTTCTGTTATTTCTGCATTTTTGGCTTATTCTTCTATTATTTCTGCTGTTTCGTCTTATTCTCCTGTTATTTCTTCTTTTTCGGCTTTTTCTTCTGTTATTTCTGCTTTTTCCTCTTATTCATCTGTTTCTACTTCTTGTTCTTTTTGTTCTTTTAGTTCTTCTTGTTCTTCTTGTAGTTCTACATCTCTTTGTCAGCTTATTCTTCTATTATTTCTGCTGTTTCGGCTTTCTCTTCTGTTATTTGTGCTTTTTTGGCTTCTTATTCTTTTTCTACTTCTTGTTCTTCCTGTTCTTTTAGTTCTTTTTGTTCTTTGTAGTTCTACATCTCCTTCTTCTTCTTCTTCATCTGCTTCTTCTGCTTCTTCATTAGCTTATTCTGTTATTTCTGCTTTTTCGGCTTATTCTTCTGTTATTTCTGCTTTTTCGGCTTATTCTTCTGTTTCTACTTTTTGTTCTTTTATTTCTTCTTGTTCTTCTTGTAGTTCTACATCTCCTTCTCCTTCTTCGTCGTCATCTTCTGTTTCTTCTGCATTTTTTTGCATTTTCAATTACTTCTTCTCCTGCGTCTTCCTCAGCTGATTCTTCTGTTATTTCTGCATTTTTGGCTTATTCCTCTATTATTTCTGCTGTTTCGTCTTATTCTCCTGTGATTTCTTCTTTTTCGGCTTTTTCTTCTGTTATTTCTGCTTTTTCCTCTTATTCTTCTGTTTCTACTTCTTGTTCTTTTTGTTCTTTTAGTTCTTCTTGTTCTTCTTGTAGTTCTACATCTCTTTGTCAGCTTATTCTTCTATTATTTCTGCTTTTTCGGCTTTCTCTTCTGTTATTTCTGCTTTTTTGGCTTCTTATTCTTTTTCTACTTCTTGTTCTTCCTGTTCTTTTAGTTCTTTTTGTTCTTTGTAGTTCTACATCTCCTTCTTCTTCTTCTTCATCTGCTTCTTCTGCTTCTTCATTAGCTTATTCTGTTATTTCTGCTTTTTCGGCTTATTCTTCTTCTTCTTCATCTTCTGTTACTTCTTCATTTTTTGCTTTTTCAATTACTTGCTCTTATTATGCTTATGCTTCTTCTTCAGCTGATTCTTCTGTTATTTCTGCTGTTTTGGCTTATTCTTCTGATATTTCTTCTTTTTCGGCTTATTCATTTGTTATTTCTGATTTTTCATCTTATTCTTCCTATTCTAATTCTTGCTCTTATTGTTCTTCTCCTTCTTCTTGTTCTTGTAGTTCCACATTTCCTTCTTCTTCATCATCTTCTGTTTCTTTTGCATTTTTTTTTTTGCTTTTTCAATTACTCCTCTGCTTTTTCTGCTTCTTCCTCAGCTGAATCTTTTGTTATTTCTGGGTTTTCGGCTTATTCTTCTGTTCTTTTTGCTTTTTCCCATTATTCTTCTGTTTCTTCTTGTTCATCTTGTTCTTCTAGTACTTCTTGTTCTTCCTTAGTTCTACATCTCCTTCTTCTACTTCTTCATCTTCTTCTGTTTCTTCTGAATTTTTTGCTCTTTCAAGTACTTCTTCTTCTGCTGCTTCTTTTTCAGCTTATTCTGCTTTTATTTCTGCTTTTTCGACTCATTCTTCTGTTAGTTCTCCTTTCTTGTCTTATTCTTCTGTTTCTACTTCTTGTTTTTCTTGTTCTTTTAGTTCTTCTTGTTCTTCTTGTACTTCTACATCCCCGTCTTCTTCTTCTTCATCTTCTGTTTCTTCTGCATTTTTTGCTTTTTCAAGTCCTTCTTCTTCTGCTTCTTCTGTTTCTTTTTCAGCTTATTCTTCTATTATTTCTGCTGTTTCGGCTTCTTCTCTTAGTTTTGCTTTTTCCTCTTATTCTTCCTATTCTACTTCTTGCTATTGATGTTCTTCTAGTTCTTCTTGTAGTTCTATATCTCCTTGTTCTTCTTCTTCATCTTCTCTTTCTTCTGTATTTTTTTATTTTTCAATTACTTGCTCTCATTCTGCTTCATCTGCTTCTTCTTCAGCTGAGTCTTCTGTTATTTTTGCTTTTTCGGCTTGTTCTTCTGTTATTTTGGCTTTTTTGGCTTATTCTTCAGTTATTTCTGCTTTTTCCTCTTATTCTTCTGTTTCTTCTTCTTGTTCTTGCAATTCTTGTTGTTCTTCTTGTAGTTCTATATCTCCTTCTTCTTCTTCTTCATCTGCTTCTTCGGATTCTTCATCAGCTTCTTATTCTATATCAGCTTGTTATTCTGTTATTCTTGTTATTATTTTGTTATTCTTTTTCTTGTTCTTTTGTTCATCTATTTTTTCCTGTTCTTCTAGTAGTTCTACATCTCCTTCTTCTTCATATTCTTCTGCATTTTTGCTTTTTCAATTACTTCTTCTGCTTCCTCTGCTTCTTCCTCAGCTTAATCTACGGTTATTTCTGCTTTTTCGGCTTATTCTTCTGTTATTTCTGTGTTTTTGGCTTATTCTTTTTCTACTTCTTGTTCTTCCTGTTCTTTTAGTTATTCTTGTTCTTCCTGTAGTTCTACATCTCCTACTTCTTCTTCTTCATCTTCTTCTGTTTCTTCCGCATTTTTTGCTTTTTCAATTACTTCTTATTCTTCTCCTTTTTCTGCTTCTTCCTCAGCTGCCTCTACTGTTATTTGTGCTTTATCGTCTTATTCTTCAGTTTCTAATTCTTGTTATTCTTGTTCTTTTAGTTCTTCTTGTTTTTCTTGTAGTTCTATATCTCCTTCTTCTTCTTTTTCATCTTCTTCTGTTTCTTCTGCATCTTTTGCTTTTTCAATTACTTCTTCTTCTCCGGCTTCTTCCTCAGCTGAATCTTCTGTGATTTCTGCATTTTTGCCTTTTTCTTCTGTTATTTCTGCTGTTTTGTCTTATTCTTCTGTTATTTCTGCTTTTTCGCCTTCTTCTTCTGTTATTTCTGCTTTCTCCTCTTATTCTTCTGTTTCTTCTTGTTCTTCTTGTTCTGCTAGTTCTTCTTGTTCTTCTTGTAGTTCTATATCTCCTTCTTCTTCTCCATCTTTTTCTGTTTCTTCTGAATATTTTCCTTTTTCAATTACTTCTTCTTCTTCTTCTTATTTTCAGCTTATGCTTCTGTACTTTCTGCTCTTTCGGCTTATTCTTCTGTTATTTCTGCTTTTTCGGCTTATTCTTCTGTTTCTACTTTTTGTTCTTTTATTTCTTCTTGTTCTTCTTGTAGTTCTACATCTCCTTCTCCTTCTTCGTCGTCATCTTCTGTTTCTTCTGCATTTTTTTGCATTTTCAATTACTTCTTCTCCTGCTTCTTCCTCAGCTGATTCTTCTGTTATTTCTGCATTTTTGGCTTATTCTTCTATTATTTCTGCTGTTTCGTCTTATTCTCCTGTTATTTCTTCTTTTTCGGCTTTTTCTTCTGTTACTTCTGCTTTTTCCTCTTATTCTTCTGTTTCTACTTCTTGTTCTTTTTGTTCTTTTAGTTCTTCTTGTTCTTCTTGTACTTCTACATCTCTTTGTCAGCTTATTCTTCTATTATTTCTGCTGTTTCGGCTTTCTCTTCTGTTATTTCTTCTTTTTTGCCTTCTTATTCTTTTTCTACTTCTTGTTCTTCCTGTTCTTTTAGTTCTTTTTGTTCTTTGTAGTTCTACATCTCCTTCTTCTTCTTCTTTCATCTGCTTCTTCTGCTTCTTCATTAGCTTATTCTGTTATTTCTGCTTTTTCGGCTTATTCTTCTGTTATTTCTGCTTTTTCAGCTTATTCTTCTCTTTCTACTTCTTGTTCTTCTTGTTCTTCTTGTAGTTCTACCTCTCCTTCTCCTTCTTCTCCATCTGCTTCTTCTGCTTCTTCATCAGCTTATTCTGTTATTCTGCTTTTTCAGCTTATTCTTCTGTTATTTCTGCTTTTTCGAATTCTTCTGTTATTTTTGCTTTTTCCTCTTATTCTTCTGTTTCTACTTCTTGTTCTTATTGTTCTTGTAGTTCTTCTTGTTTTAGTAATTCTACATCTCCTTCTTCTTCTTCTTCATCGTCTTCTGCTTCTGCATTTTTGCTTTTTCAAGTTCATCTTCTTCTGCTTCTTTTTCAGCTTAATCTTCTTTTCCTTCTGCTGTTTCGGCTTATTCTTCTCTTATTTCCGCTTTTTCGGCTTATTCTTCTGTTTCTAATTCTAGTTCTTCTTGTTCTTCTAGTTCGTCTTTTTCTTCTTGTATTTCTACATCTCCATCTTCTTCTTCAACTTCTTCTGTTTCTTCTGCATTTTTTGCTTTTTCAATTAATTCTTCTTCTTATGCTGCTTCCTCCACTGTATCTTCTCTTATTTCAGCATTTTTGGCTTATTCTTCTGTTATTTCTGCTGTTTCGTCTTATTCTTCTGTTATTTCTGCTTTTCGGCTTGTGCTTCTGTTATTTCTGCTTTCTCCTATTATTCTTTTTTTCATCTTGTTCTTCTAATTCTCCTTGTTCTTCTTGTAGTTCTACATCTCCTTCTTCTTCTTCTTCACATTCTGTTTCTTCTGCACAATTTGTTTTTTCAATTACTTCTACTTCTTTTGCGTCTTCTGCTTCTTCATCAGCTTATTCTTCTGTTATTTCTGCTCTTTCGGCTTCTTCTGTTATTTTTGCTTTTTCCTCTTATTCTTCTGTTTCTACTTCTTGTTCTCCTTGTTCTTTTAGTTCTTTTGTTCTTCTTGTAGTTCTATATGTTCTTCTTCTTCTTCATCTTCTGTGACTTCTTCATTTTTGGCTTTTTCAATTACTTGCTCTCATTATGCTTATGCTTCTTCTTCAGCTGATTCTTCTGTTATTTCTGCTGTTTTGGCTTATTCTTCTGATATTTCTTCTTTTTCGGCTTATTCATTTGTTATTTCTGATTTTTCATCTTATTCTTCCTATTCTAATTCTTGCTCTTATTGTTCTTCTCCTTCTTCTTGTTCTTGTAGTTCCACATTTCCTTCTTCTTCATCATCTTCTTCTGTTTCTTCTGTTTTTTTTTTTTTGCTTTTGCAATTACTCCTCTGCTTTTTCTGCTTCTTCCTCAGCTGAATCTTCTGTTATTTCTGGTTTTTCGGCTGATTCTTCTGCTCTTTTTGCTTTTTCCCATTATTCTTCTGTTTCTTCTTGTTCATCTTGTTCTTCTAGTACTTCTTGTTCTTCCTTAGTTCTACATCTCCTTCTTCTACTTCTTCAACTTCTTCTGTTTCTTCTGAATTTTTTGCTCTTTCAAGTACTTCTTCTTCTGCTGCTTCTTTTTCAGCTTATTCTGCTTTTATTTCTGCTTTTTCGACTCATTCTTCTGTTAGTTCTCCTTTCTTGTCTTATTCTTCTGTTTCTACTTCTTGTTTTTCTTGTTCTTTTAGTTCTTCTTGTTCTTCTTGTACTTCTACATCCCCGTCTTCTTCTTCATCATCTTTTGTTTCTTCTTCATTTTTTGCTTTTTCAAGTCCTTCTTCTTCTGCTTCTTCTGTTTCTTTTTCAGCTTATTCTTCTATTATTTCTGCTGTTTCGGCTTCTTCTCTTAGTTTTGCTTTTTCCTCTTATTCTTCCTATTCTACTTCTTGCTATTGATGTTCTTCTAGTTCTTCTTGTAGTTCTATATCTCCTTGTTCTTCTTCTTCATCTTCTGTTTCTTCTGTATTTTTTTATTTTTCAATTACTTGCTCTCATTCTGCTTCATCTGCTTCTTCTTCAGCTGAGTCTTCTGTTATTTTTGCTTTTT
Organism: Talpa europaea; assembly: GCF_964194135.1. Classification (NCBI taxonomy): domain Eukaryota; kingdom Metazoa; phylum Chordata; class Mammalia; order Eulipotyphla; family Talpidae; genus Talpa; species Talpa europaea. The sequence goes on from NW_028167904.1 coordinate 13,235, forward strand.
CGGCTTATTCTTCTGTTATTTTTGCTTTTTTGGCTTATTCTTCAGTTATTTCTGCTTTTTCCTCTTATTCTTCTGTTTCTTCTTCTTGTTCTTGCAATTCTTGTTGTTCTTCTTGTAGTTCTATATCTCCTTCTTCTTCTTCTTCATCTGCTTCTTCGGATTCTTCATCAGCTTCTTATTCTATATCAGCTTGTTATTCTGTTATTCTTGTTATTATTTTGTTATTCTTTTTCTTGTTCTTTTGTTCATCTATTTTTCCCTGTTCTTCTAGTAGTTCTACATCTCCTTCTTCTTCATATTCTTCTGCATTTTTGCTTTTTCAATTACTTCTTCTGCTTCCTCTGCTTCTTCCTCAGCTTAATCTACGGTTATTTCTGCTTTTTCGGCTTATTCTTCTGTAATTTCTGCGTTTTTGGCTTATTCTTTTTCTACTTCTTGTTCTTCCTGTTCTTTTAGTTATTCTTGTTCTTCCTGTAGTTCTACATCTCCTTCCTCTTCTTCTTCATCTTCTTCTGTTTCTTCTGCATTTTTTGCTTTTTCAATTACTTCTTATTCTTCTCCTTTTTCTGCTTCTTCCTCAGCTGCCTCTACTGTTATTTGTGCTTTATCGTCTTATTCTTCAGTTTCTAATTCTTGTTATTCTTGTTCTTTTAGTTCTTCTTGTTTTTCTTGTAGTTCTATATCTCCTTCTTCTTCTTTTTCATCTTCTTCTGTTTCTTCTGCATCTTTTGCTTTTTCAATTACTTCTTCTTCTCCGGCTTCTTCCTCAGCTGAATCTTCTGTGATTTCTGCATTTTTGCCTTTTTCTTCTGTTATTTCTGCTGTTTCGTCTTATTCTTCTGTTATTTCTGCTTTTTCGCCTTCTTCTTCTGTTATTTCTGCTTTCTCCTCTTATTCTTCTGTTTCTTCTTGTTCTTCTTGTTCTGCTAGTTCTTCTTGTTCTTCTTGTAGTTCTATATCTCCTTCTTCTTCTCCATCTTTTTCTGTTTCTTCTGAATATTTTCCTTTTTCAATTACTTCTTCTTCTTCTTCTTATTTTCAGCTTATGCTTCTGTAATTTCTGCTCTTTCGGCTTATTCTTCTGTTATTTCTGCTTTTTCGGCTTATTCTTCTGTTTCTACTTTTTGTTCTTTTATTTCTTCTTGTTCTTCTTGTAGTTCTACATCTCCTTCTCCTTCTTCGTCGTCATCTTCTGTTTTTTCTGCATTTTTTTGCATTTTCAATTACTTCTTCTCCTGCTTCTTCCTCAGCTGATTCTTCTGTTATTTCTGCATTTTTGGCTTATTCTTCTATTATTTCTGCTGTTTCGTCTTATTCTCCTGTTATTTCTTCTTTTTCGGCTTTTTCTTCTGTTACTTCTGCTTTTTCCTCTTATTCTTCTGTTTCTACTTCTTGTTCTTTTTGTTCTTTTAGTTCTTCTTGTTCTTCTTGTACTTCTACATCTCTTTGTCAGCTTATTCTTCTATTATTTCTGCTGTTTCGGCTTTCTCTTCTGTTATTTCTTCTTTTTTGCCTTCTTATTCTTTTTCTACTTCTTGTTCTTCCTGTTCTTTTAGTTCTTTTTGTTCTTTGTAGTTCTACATCTCCTTCTTCTTCTTCTTTCATCTGCTTCTTCTGCTTCTTCATTAGCTTATTCTGTTATTTCTGCTTTTTCGGCTTATTCTTCTGTTATTTCTGCTTTTTCAGCTTATTCTTCTCTTTCTACTTCTTGTTCTTCTTGTTCTTCTTGTAGTTCTACCTCTCCTTCTCCTTCTTCTCCATCTGCTTCTTCTGCTTCTTCATCAGCTTATTCTGTTATTCTGCTTTTTCAGCTTATTCTTCTGTTATTTCTGCTTTTTCGAATTCTTCTGTTATTTTTGCTTTTTCCTCTTATTCTTCTGTTTCTACTTCTTGTTCTTATTGTTCTTGTAGTTCTTCTTGTTTTAGTAATTCTACATCTCCTTCTTCTTCTTCTTCATCGTCTTCTGCTTCTGCATTTTTGCTTTTTCAAGTTCATCTTCTTCTGCTTCTTTTTCAGCTTAATCTTCTTTTCCTTCTGCTGTTTCGGCTTATTCTTCTCTTATTTCCGCTTTTTCGGCTTATTCTTCTGTTTCTAATTCTAGTTCTTCTTGTTCTTCTAGTTCGTCTTTTTCTTCTTGTATTTCTACATCTCCATCTTCTTCTTCAACTTCTTCTGTTTCTTCTGCATTTTTTGCTTTTTCAATTAATTCTTCTTCTTATGCTGCTTCCTCCACTGTATCTTCTCTTATTTCAGCATTTTTGGCTTATTCTTCTGTTATTTCTGCTGTTTCGTCTTATTCTTCTGTTATTTCTGCTTTTCGGCTTGTGCTTCTGTTATTTCTGCTTTCTCCTATTATTCTTTTTTTCATCTTGTTCTTCTAATTCTCCTTGTTCTTCTTGTAGTTCTACATCTCCTTCTTCTTCTTCTTCACATTCTGTTTCTTCTGCACAATTTGTTTTTTCAATTACTTCTACTTCTTTTGCGTCTTCTGCTTCTTCATCAGCTTATTCTTCTGTTATTTCTGCTCTTTCGGCTTCTTCTGTTATTTTTGCTTTTTCCTCTTATTCTTCTGTTTCTACTTCTTGTTCTCCTTGTTCTTTTAGTTCTTTTGTTCTTCTTGTAGTTCTATATGTTCTTCTTCTTCTTCATCTTCTGTGACTTCTTCATTTTTGGCTTTTTCAATTACTTGCTCTCATTATGCTTATGCTTCTTCTTCAGCTGATTCTTCTGTTATTTCTGCTGTTTTGGCTTATTCTTCTGATATTTCTTCTTTTTCGGCTTATTCATTTGTTATTTCTGATTTTTCATCTTATTCTTCCTATTCTAATTCTTGCTCTTATTGTTCTTCTCCTTCTTCTTGTTCTTGTAGTTCCACATTTCCTTCTTCTTCATCATCTTCTTCTGTTTCTTCTGTTTTTTTTTTTTTTGCTTTTGCAATTACTCCTCTGCTTTTTCTGCTTCTTCCTCAGCTGAATCTTCTGTTATTTCTGGTTTTTCGGCTGATTCTTCTGCTCTTTTTGCTTTTTCCCATTATTCTTCTGTTTCTTCTTGTTCATCTTGTTCTTCTAGTACTTCTTGTTCTTCCTTAGTTCTACATCTCCTTCTTCTACTTCTTCAACTTCTTCTGTTTCTTCTGAATTTTTTGCTCTTTCAAGTACTTCTTCTTCTGCTGCTTCTTTTTCAGCTTATTCTGCTTTTATTTCTGCTTTTTCGACTCATTCTTCTGTTAGTTCTCCTTTCTTGTCTTATTCTTCTGTTTCTACTTCTTGTTTTTCTTGTTCTTTTAGTTCTTCTTGTTCTTCTTGTACTTCTACATCCCCGTCTTCTTCTTCATCATCTTTTGTTTCTTCTTCATTTTTTGCTTTTTCAAGTCCTTCTTCTTCTGCTTCTTCTGTTTCTTTTTCAGCTTATTCTTCTATTATTTCTGCTGTTTCGGCTTCTTCTCTTAGTTTTGCTTTTTCCTCTTATTCTTCCTATTCTACTTCTTGCTATTGATGTTCTTCTAGTTCTTCTTGTAGTTCTATATCTCCTTGTTCTTCTTCTTCATCTTCTGTTTCTTCTGTATTTTTTTATTTTTCAATTACTTGCTCTCATTCTGCTTCATCTGCTTCTTCTTCAGCTGAGTCTTCTGTTATTTTTGCTTTTTCGGCTTGTTCTTCTGTTATTTTTGCTTTTTTGGCTTATTCTTCAGTTATTTCTGCTTTTTCCTCTTATTCTTCTGTTTCTTCTTCTTGTTCTTGCAATTCTTGTTGTTCTTCTTGTAGTTCTATATCTCCTTCTTCTTCTTCTTCATCTGCTTCTTCGGATTCTTCATCAGCTTCTTATTCTATATCAGCTTGTTATTCTGTTATTCTTGTTATTATTTTGTTATTCTTTTTCTTGTTCTTTTGTTCATCTATTTTTCCCTGTTCTTCTAGTAGTTCTACATCTCCTTCTTCTTCATATTCTTCTGCATTTTTGCTTTTTCAATTACTTCTTCTGCTTCCTCTGCTTCTTCCTCAGCTTAATCTACGGTTATTTCTGCTTTTTCGGCTTATTCTTCTGTAATTTCTGCGTTTTTGGCTTATTCTTTTTCTACTTCTTGTTCTTCCTGTTCTTTTAGTTATTCTTGTTCTTCCTGTAGTTCTACATCTCCTTCCTCTTCTTCTTCATCTTCTTCTGTTTCTTCTGCATTTTTTGCTTTTTCAATTACTTCTTATTCTTCTCCTTTTTCTGCTTCTTCCTCAGCTGCCTCTACTGTTATTTGTGCTTTATCGTCTTATTCTTCAGTTTCTAATTCTTGTTATTCTTGTTCTTTTAGTTCTTCTTGTTTTTCTTGTAGTTCTATATCTCCTTCTTCTTCTTTTTCATCTTCTTCTGTTTCTTCTGCATCTTTTGCTTTTTCAATTACTTCTTCTTCTCCGGCTTCTTCCTCAGCTGAATCTTCTGTGATTTCTGCATTTTTGCCTTTTTCTTCTGTTATTTCTGCTGTTTCGTCTTATTCTTCTGTTATTTCTGCTTTTTCGCCTTCTTCTTCTGTTATTTCTGCTTTCTCCTCTTATTCTTCTGTTTCTTCTTGTTCTTCTTGTTCTGCTAGTTCTTCTTGTTCTTCTTGTAGTTCTATATCTCCTTCTTCTTCTCCATCTTTTTCTGTTTCTTCTGAATATTTTCCTTTTTCAATTACTTCTTCTTCTTCTTCTTATTTTCAGCTTATGCTTCTGTAATTTCTGCTCTTTCGGCTTATTCTTCTGTTATTTCTGCTTTTTCGGCTTATTCTTCTGTTTCTACTTTTTGTTCTTTTATTTCTTCTTGTTCTTCTTGTAGTTCTACATCTCCTTCTCCTTCTTCGTCGTCATCTTCTGTTTCTTCTGCATTTTTTTGCATTTTCAATTACTTCTTCTCCTGCTTCTTCCTCAGCTGATTCTTCTGTTATTTCTGCATTTTTGGCTTATTCTTCTATTATTTCTGCTGTTTCGTCTTATTCTCCTGTGATTTCTTCTTTTTCGGCTTTTTCTTCTGTTACTTCTGCTTTTTCCTCTTATTCTTCTGTTTCTACTTCTTGTTCTTTTTGTTCTTTTAGTTCTTCTTGTTCTTCTTGTACTTCTACATCTCTTTGTCAGCTTATTCTTCTATTATTTCTGCTGTTTCGGCTTTCTCTTCTGTTATTTCTTCTTTTTTGCCTTCTTATTCTTTTTCTACTTCTTGTTCTTCCTGTTCTTTTAGTTCTTTTTGTTCTTTGTAGTTCTGCATCTCCTTCTTCTTCTTCTTCATCTGCTTCTTCTGCTTCTTCATTAGCTTATTCTGTTATTTCTGCTTTTTCGGCTTATTCTTCTGTTATTTCTGCTTTTTCAGCTTATTCTTCTCTTTCTACTTCTTGTTCTTCTTGTTCTTCTTGTAGTTCTACCTCTCCTTCTCCTTCTTCTCCATCTGCTTCTTCTGCTTCTTCATCAGCTTATTCTGTTATTCTGCTTTTTCAGCTTATTCTTCTGTTATTTCTGCTTTTTCGAATTCTTCTGTTATTTTTGCTTTTTTCCTCTTATTCTTCTGTTTCTACTTCTTGTTCTTATTGTTCTTGTAGTTCTTCTTGTTTTAGTAATTCTACATCTCCTTCTTCTTCTTCTTCATCGTCTTCTGCTTCTGCATTTTTTGCTTTTTCAAGTTCATCTTCTTCTGCTTCTTTTTCAGCTTAATCTTCTTTTCCTTCTGCTGTTTCGGCTTATTCTTCTCTTATTTCCGCTTTTTAGGCTTATTCTTCTGTTTCTAATTCTAGTTCTTCTTGTTCTTCTAGTTCGTCTTTTTCTTCTTGTATTTCTACATCTCCATCTTCTTCTTCAACTTCTTCTGTTTCTTCTGCATTTTTTGCTTTTTCAATTAATTCTTCTTCTTATGCTGCTTCCTCCACTGTATCTTCTCTTATTTCAGCATTTTTGGCTTATTCTTCTGTTATTTCTGCTGTTTCGTCTTATTCTTCTGTTATTTCTGCTTTTCGGCTTGTGCTTCTGTTATTTCTGCTTTCTCCTATTATTCTTTTTTTCATCTTGTTCTTCTAATTCTCCTTGTTCTTCTTGTAGTTCTACATCTCCTTCTTCTTCTTCTTCACATTCTGTTTCTTCTGCACAATTTGTTTTTTCAATTACTTCTAATTCTTTTGCGTCTTCTGCTTCTTCATCAGCTTATTCTTCTGTTATTTCTGCTCTTTCGGCTTCTTCTGTTATTTTTGCTTTTTCCTCTTATTCTTCTGTTTCTACTTCTTGTTCTCCTTGTTCTTTTAGTTCTTTTGTTCTTCTTGTAGTTCTATATGTTCTTCTTCTTCTTCATCTTCTGTGACTTCTTCATTTTTGGCTTTTTCAATTACTTGCTCTCATTATGCTTATGCTTCTTCTTCAGCTGATTCTTCTGTTATTTCTGCTGTTTTGGCTTATTCTTCTGATATTTCTTCTTTTTCGGCTTATTCATTTGTTATTTCTGATTTTTCATCTTATTCTTCCTATTCTAATTTTTGCTCTTATTGTTCTTCTCCTTCTTCTTGTTCTTGTAGTTCCACATTTCCTTCTTCTTCATCATCTTCTTCTGTTTCTTCTGTTTTTTTTTTTTTTGCTTTTGCAATTACTCCTCTGCTTTTTCTGCTTCTTCCTCAGCTGAATCTTCTGTTATTTCTGGTTTTTCGGCTGATTCTTCTGCTCTTTTTGCTTTTTCCCATTATTCTTCTGTTTCTTCTTGTTCATCTTGTTCTTCTAGTACTTCTTGTTCTTCCTTAGTTCTACATCTCCTTCTTCTACTTCTTCAACTTCTTCTGTTTCTTCTGAATTTTTTGCTCTTTCAAGTACTTCTTCTTCTGCTGCTTCTTTTTCAGCTTATTCTGCTTTTATTTCTGCTTTTTCGACTCATTCTTCTGTTAGTTCTCCTTTCTTGTCTTATTCTTCTGTTTCTACTTCTTGTTTTTCTTGTTCTTTTAGTTCTTCTTGTTCTTCTTGTACTTCTACATCCCCGTCTTCTTCTTCATCATCTTTTGTTTCTTCTTCATTTTTTGCTTTTTCAAGTCCTTCTTCTTCTGCTTCTTCTGTTTCTTTTTCAGCTTATTCTTCTATTATTTCTGCTGTTTCGGCTTCTTCTCTTAGTTTTGCTTTTTCCTCTTATTCTTCCTATTCTACTTCTTGCTATTGATGTTCTTCTAGTTCTTCTTGTAGTTCTATATCTCCTTGTTCTTCTTCTTCATCTTCTCTTTCTTCTGTATTTTTTTATTTTTCAATTACTTGCTCTCATTCTGCTTCATCTGCTTCTTCTTCAGCTGAGTCTTCTGTTATTTTTGCTTTTTCGGCTTATTCTTCTGTTATTTTTGCTTTTTTGGCTTATTCTTCAGTTATTTCTGCTTTTTCCTCTTATTCTTCTGTTTCTTCTTCTTGTTCTTGCAATTCTTGTTGTTCTTCTTGTAGTTCTATATCTCCTTCTTCTTCTTCTTCATCTGCTTCTTCGGATTCTTCATCAGCTTCTTATTCTATATCAGCTTGTTATTCTGTTATTCTTGTTATTATTTTGTTATTCTTTTTCTTGTTCTTTTGTTCATCTATTTTTTCCTGTTCTTCTAGTAGTTCTACATCTCCTTCTTCTTCATATTCTTCTGCATTTTTGCTTTTTCAATTACTTCTTCTGCTTCCTCTGCTTCTTCCTCAGCTTAATCTACGGTTATTTCTGCTTTTTCGGCTTATTCTTCTGTTATTTCTGCGTTTTTGGCTTATTCTTTTTCTACTTCTTGTTCTTCCTGTTCTTTTAGTTATTCTTGTTCTTCCTGTAGTTCTACATCTCCTTCCTCTTCTTCTTCATCTTCTTCTGTTTCTTCTGCATTTTTTGCTTTTTCAATTACTTCTTATTCTTCTCCTTTTTCTGCTTCTTCCTCAGCTGCCTCTACTGTTATTTGTGCTTTATCGTCTTATTCTTCAGTTTCTAATTCTTGTTATTCTTGTTCTTTTAGTTCTTCTTGTTTTTCTTGTAGTTCTATATCTCCTTCTTCTTCTTTTTCATCTTCTTCTGTTTCTTCTGCATCTTTTGCTTTTTCAATTACTTCTTCTTCTCCGGCTTCTTCCTCAGCTGAATCTTCTGTGATTTCTGCATTTTTGCCTTTTTCTTCTGTTATTTCTGCTGTTTCGTCTTATTCTTCTGTTATTTCTGCTTTTTCGCCTTCTTCTTCTGTTATTTCTGCTTTCTCCTCTTATTCTTCTGTTTCTTCTTGTTCTTCTTGTTCTGCTAGTTCTTCTTGTTCTTCTTGTAGTTCTATATGTCCTTCTTCTTCTCCATCTTTTTCTGTTTCTTCTGAATATTTTCCTTTTTCAATTACTTCTTCTTCTTCTTCTTATTTTCAGCTTATGCTTCTGTAATTTCTGCTCTTTCGTCTTATTCTTCTGTTATTTCTGCTTTTTCGGCTTATTCTTCTGTTATTTCTGCTTTCTCCTCTTATTCTTCTGTTTCTTCTTGTTCTTCTTGTTCTGCTAGTTCTTCTTGTTCTTCTTGTAGTTCTATATCTCCTTCTTCTTCTCCATCTTTTTCTGTTTCTTCTGAATATTTTCCTTTTTCAATTACTTCTTCTTCTTCTTCTTATTTTCAGCTTATGCTTCTGTAATTTCTGCTCTTTCGGCTTATTCTTCTGTTATTTCTGCTTTTTCGGCTTATTCTTCTGTTTCTACTTTTTGTTCTTTTATTTCTTCTTGTTCTTCTTGTAGTTCTACATCTCCTTCTCCTTCTTCGTCGTCATCTTCTGTTTCTTCTGCATTTTTTTGCATTTTCAATTACTTCTTCTCCTGCTTCTTCCTCAGCTGATTCTTCTGTTATTTCTGTATTTTTGGCTTATTCTTCTATTATTTCTGCTGTTTCGTCTTATTCTCCTGTGATTTCTTCTTTTTCGGCTTTTTCTTCTGTTACTTCTGCTTTTTCCTCTTATTCTTCTGTTTCTACTTCTTGTTCTTTTTGTTCTTTTAGTTCTTCTTGTTCTTCTTGTACTTCTACATCTCTTTGTCAGCTTATTCTTCTATTATTTCTGCTGTTTCGGCTTTCTCTTCTGTTATTTCTTCTTTTTTGCCTTCTTATTCTTTTTCTACTTCTTGTTCTTCCTGTTCTTTTAGTTCTTTTTGTTCTTTGTAGTTCTACATCTCCTTCTTCTTCTTCTTCATCTGCTTCTTCTGCTTCTTCATTAGCTTATTCTGTTATTTCTGCTTTTTCGGCTTATTCTTCTGTTATTTCTGCTTTTTCAGCTTATTCTTCTCCTTCTACTTCTTGTTCTTCTTGTTCTTCTTGTAGTTCTACCTCTCCTTCTCCTTCTTCTCCATCTGCTTCTTCTGCTTCTTCATCAGCTTATTCTGTTATTCTGCTTTTTCAGCTTATTCTTCTGTTATTTCTGCTTTTTCGAATTCTTCTGTTATTTTTGCTTTTTCCTCTTATTCTTCTGTTTCTACTTCTTGTTCTTATTGTTCTTGTAGTTCTTCTTGTTTTAGTAATTCTACATCTCCTTCTTCTTCTTCTTCATCGTCTTCTGCTTCTGCATTTTTGCTTTTTCAAGTTCATCTTCTTCTGCTTCTTTTTCAGCTTAATCTTCTTTTCCTTCTGCTGTTTCGGCTTATTCTTCTCTTATTTCCGCTTTTTAGGCTTATTCTTCTGTTTCTAATTCTAGTTCTTCTTGTTCTTCTAGTTCGTCTTTTTCTTCTTGTATTTCTACATCTCCATCTTCTTCTTCAACTTCTTCTGTTTCTTCTGCATTTTTTGCTTTTTCAATTAATTCTTCTTCTTATGCTGCTTCCTCCACTGTATCTTCTCTTATTTCAGCATTTTTGGCTGATTCTTCTGTTATTTCTGCTGTTTCGTCTTATTCTTCTGTTATTTCTGCTTTTCGGCTTGTGCTTCTGTTATTTCTGCTTTCTCCTATTATTCTTTTTTTCATCTTGTTCTTCTAATTCTCCTTGTTCTTCTTGTAGTTCTACATCTCCTTCTTCTTCTTCTTCACATTCTGTTTCTTCTGCACAATTTGTTTTTTCAATTACTTCTACTTCTTTTGCGTCTTCTGCTTCTTCATCAGCTTATTCTTCTGTTATTTCTGCTCTTTCGGCTTCTTCTGTTATTTTTGCTTTTTCCTCTTATTCTTCTGTTTCTACTTCTTGTTCTCCTTGTTCTTTTAGTTCTTTTGTTCTTCTTGTAGTTCTATATGTTCTTCTTCTTCTTCATCTTCTGTGACTTCTTCATTTTTGGCTTTTTCAATTACTTGCTCTCATTATGCTTATGCTTCTTCTTCAGCTGATTCTTCTGTTATTTCTGCTGTTTTGGCTTATTCTTCTGATATTTCTTCTTTTTCGGCTTATTCATTTGTTATTTCTGATTTTTCATCTTATTCTTCCTATTCTAATTCTTGCTCTTATTGTTCTTCTCCTTCTTCTTGTTCTTGTAGTTCCACATTTCCTTCTTCTTCATCATCTTCTTCTGTTTCTTCTGTTTTTTTTTTTTGCTTTTGCAATTACTCCTCTGCTTTTTCTGCTTCTTCCTCAGCTGAATCTTCTGTTATTTCTGGTTTTTCGGCTGATTCTTCTGCTCTTTTTGCTTTTTCCCATTATTCTTCTGTTTCTTCTTGTTCATCTTGTTCTTCTAGTACTTCTTGTTCTTCCTTAGTTCCACATCTCCTTCTTCTACTTCTTCAACTTCTTCTGTTTCTTCTAATTTTTTTGCTCTTTCAAGTACTTCTTCTTCTGCTGCTTCTTTTTCAGCTTATTCTGCTTTTATTTCTGCTTTTTCGACTCATTCTTCTGTTAGTTCTCCTTTCTTGTCTTATTCTTCTGTTTCTACTTCTTATTTTTCTTGTTCTTTTAGTTCTTCTTGTTCTTCTTGTACTTCTACATCCCCGTCTTCTTCTTCATCATCTTCTGTTTCTTCTTCATTTTTTGCTTTTTCAAGTCCTTCTTCTTCTGCTTCTTCTGTTTCTTTTTCAGCTTATTCTTCTATTATTTCTGCTGTTTCGGCTTCTTCTCTTAGTTTTGCTTTTTCCTCTTATTCTTCCTATTCTACTTCTTGCTATTGATGTTCTTCTAGTTCTTCTTGTAGTTCTATATCTCCTTGTTCTTCTTCTTCATCTTCTCTTTCTTCTGTATTTTTTTATTTTTCAATTACTTGCTCTCATTCTGCTTCATCTGCTTCTTCTTCAGCTGAGTCTTCTGTTATTTTTGCTTTTTCGGCTTATTCTTCTGTTATTTTTGCTTTTTTGGCTTATTCTTCAGTTATTTCTGCTTTTTCCTCTTATTCTTCTGTTTCTTCTTCTTGTTCTTGCAATTCTTGTTGTTCTTCTTGTAGTTCTATATCTCCTTCTTCTTCTTCTTCATCTGCTTCTTCGGATTCTTCATCAGCTTGTTATTCTATATCAGCTTGTTATTCTGTTATTCTTGTTATTATTTTGTTATTCTTTTTCTTGTTCTTTTGTTCATCTATTTTTTCCTGTTCTTCTAGTAGTTCTACATCTCCTTCTTCTTCATATTCTTCTGCATTTTTGCTTTTTCAATTACTTCTTCTGCTTCCTCTGCTTCTTCCTCAGCTTAATCTACGGTTATTTCTGCTTTTTCGGCTTATTCTTCTGTTATTTCTGCGTTTTTGGCTTATTCTTTTTCTACTTCTTGTTCTTCCTGTTCTTTTAGTTATTCTTGTTTTTCCTGTAGTTCTACATCTCCTTCCTCTTCTTCTTCATCTTCTTCTGTTTCTTCTGCATTTTTTGCTTTTTCAATTACTTCTTATTCTTCTCCTTTTTCTGCTTCTTCCTCAGCTGCCTCTACTGTTATTTGTGCTTTATCGTCTTATTCTTCAGTTTCTAATTCTTGTTATTCTTGTTCTTTTAGTTCTTCTTGTTTTTCTTGTAGTTCTATATCTCCTTCTTCTTCTTTTTCATCTTCTTCTGTTTCTTCTGCATCTTTTGCTTTTTCAATTACTTCTTCTTCTCCGGCTTCTTCCTCAGCTGAATCTTCTGTGATTTCTGCATTTTTGCCTTTTTCTTCTGTTATTTCTGCTGTTTCGTCTTATTCTTCTGTTATTTCTGCTTTTTCGCCTTCTTCTTCTGTTATTTCTGCTTTCTCCTGTTATTCTTCTGTTTCTTCTTGTTCTTCTTGTTCTGCTAGTTCTTCTTGTTCTTCTTGTAGTTCTATATCTCCTTCTTCTTCTCCATCTTTTTCTGTTTCTTCTGAATATTTTCCTTTTTCAATTACTTCTTCTTCTTCTTCTTATTTTCAGCTTATGCTTCTGTAATTTCTGCTCTTTCGGCTTATTCTTCTGTTATTTCTGCTCTTTCGGCTTATTCTTCTGTTTCTACTTTTTGTTCTTTTATTTCTTCTTGTTCTTCTTGTAGTTCTACATCTCCTTCTCCTTCTTCGTCGTCATCTTCTGTTTCTTCTGCATGTTTTTGCATTTTCAATTACTTCTTCTCCTGCTTCTTCCTCAGCTGATTCTTCTGTTATTTCTGCATTTTTGGCTTATTCTTCTATTATTTCTGCTGTTTCGTCTTATTCTCCTGTGATTTCTTCTTTTTCGGCTTTTTCTTCTGTTATTTCTGCTTTTTCCTCTTATTCTTCTGTTTCTACTTCTTGTTCTTTTTGTTCTTTTAGTTCTTCTTGTTCTTCTTGTACTTCTACATCTCTTTGTCAGCTTATTCTTCTATTATTTCTGCTGTTTCGGCTTTCTCTTCTGTTATTTCTTCTTTTTTGCCTTCTTATTCTTTTTCTACTTCTTGTGCTTCCTGTTCTTTTAGTTCTTTTTGTTCTTTGTAGTTCTACATCTCCTTCTTCTTCTTCTTCATCTGCTTCTTCTGCTTCTTCATTAGCTTATTCTGTTATTTCTGCTTTTTCGGCTTATTCTTCTGTTATTTCTGCTTTTTCAGCTTATTCTTCTCTTTCTACTTCTTGTTCTTCTTGTTCTTCTTGTAGTTCTACCTCTCCTTCTCCTTCTTCTCCATCTGCTTCTTCTGCTTCTTCATCAGCTTATTCTGTTATTCTGCTTTTTCAGCTTATTCTTCTGTTATTTCTGCTTTTTCGAATTCTTCTGTTATTTTTGCTTTTTCCTCTTATTCTTCTGTTTCTACTTCTTGTTCTTATTGTTCTTGTAGTTCTTCTTGTTTTAGTAATTCTACATCTCCTTCTTCTTCTTCTTCATCGTCTTCTGCTTCTGCATTTTTGCTTTTTCAAGTTCATCTTCTTCTGCTTCTTTTTCAGCTTAATCTTCTTTTCCTTCTGCTGTTTCGGCTTATTCTTCTCTTATTTCCGCTTTTTAGGCTTATTCTTCTGTTTCTAATTCTAGTTCTTCTTGTTCTTCTAGTTCGTCTTTTTCTTCTTGTATTTCTACATCTCCATCTTCTTCTTCAACTTCTTCTGTTTCTTCTGCATTTTTTGCTTTTTCAATTAATTCTTCTTCTTATGCTGCTTCCTCCACTGTATCTTCTCTTATTTCAGCATTTTTGGCTTATTCTTCTGTTATTTCTGCGGTTTCGTCTTATTCTTCTGTTATTTCTGCTTTTCGGCTTGTGCTTCTGTTATTTCTGCTTTCTCCTATTATTCTTTTTTTCATCTTGTTCTTCTAATTCTCCTTGTTCTTCTTGTAGTTCTACATCTCCTTCTTCTTCTTCTTCACATTCTGTTTCTTCTGCACAATTTGTTTTTTCAATTACTTCTACTTCTTTTGCGTCTTCTGCTTCTTCATCAGCTTATTCTTCTGTTATTTCTGCTCTTTCGGCTTCTTCTGTTATTTTTGCTTTTTCCTCTTATTCTTCTGTTTCTACTTCTTGTTCTCCTTGTTCTTTTAGTTCTTTTGTTCTTCTTGTAGTTCTATATGTTCTTCTTCTTCTTCATCTTCTGTGACTTCTTCATTTTTGGCTTTTTCAATTACTTGCTCTCATTATGCTTATGCTTCTTCTTCAGCTGATTCTTCTGTTATTTCTGCTGTTTTGGCTTATTCTTCTGATATTTCTTCTTTTTCGGCTTATTCATTTGTTATTTCTGATTTTTCATCTTATTCTTCCTATTCTAATTCTTGCTCTTATTGTTCTTCTCCTTCTTCTTGTTCTTGTAGTTTCACATTTCCTTCTTCTTCATCATCTTCTTCTGTTTCTTCTGTTTTTTTTTTTTTTGCTTTTGCAATTACTCCTCTGCTTTTTCTGCTTCTTCCTCAGCTGAATCTTCTGTTATTTCTGGTTTTTCGGCTGATTCTTCTGCTCTTTTTGCTTTTTCCCATTATTCTTCTGTTTCTTCTTGTTCATCTTGTTCTTCTAGTACTTCTTGTTCTTCCTTAGTTCTACATCTCCTTCTTCTACTTCTTCAACTTCTTCTGTTTCTTCTGAATTTTTTGCTCTTTCAAGTGCTTCTTCTTCTGCTGCTTCTTTTTCAGCTTATTCTGCTTTTATTTCTGCTTTTTCGACTCATTCTTCTGTTATTTCTCCTTTCTTGTCTTATTCTTCTGTTTCTACTTCTTGTTTTTCTTGTTCTTTTAGTTCTTCTTGTTCTTCTTGTACTTCTACATCCCCGTCTTCTTCTTCTTCATCTTCTGTTTCTTCTGCATTTTTTGCTTTTTCAAGTCCTTCTTCTTCTGCTTCTTCTGTTTCTTTTTCAGCTTATTCTTCTATTATTTCTGCTGTTTCGGCTTCTTCTCTTAGTTTTGCTTTTTCCTCTTATTCTTCCTATTCTACTTCTTGCTATTGATGTTCTTCTAGTTCTTCTTGTAGTTCTATATCTCCTTGTTCTTCTTCTTCATCTTCTCTTTCTTCTGTATTTTTTTATTTTTCAATTACTTGCTCTCATTCTGCTTCATCTGCTTCTTCTTCAGCTGAGTCTTCTGTTATTTTTGCTTTTTCGGCTTATTCTTATGTTATTTTTGCTTTTTTGGCTTATTCTTCAGTTATTTCTGCTTTTTCCTCTTATTCTTCTGTTTCTTCTTCTTGTTCTTGCAATTCTTGTTGTTCTTCTTGTAGTTCTATATCTCCTTCTTCTTCTTCTTCATCTGCTTCTTCGGATTCTTCATCAGCTTGTTATTCTATATCAGCTTGTTATTCTGTTATTCTTGTTATTATTTTGTTATTCTTTTTCTTGTTCTTTTGTTCATCTATTTTTTCCTGTTCTTCTAGTAGTTCTACATCTCCTTCTTCTTCATATTCTTCTGCATTTTTGCTTTTTCAATTACTTCTTCTGCTTCCTCTGCTTCTTCCTCAGCTTAATCTACGGTTATTTCTGCTTTTTCGGCTTATTCTTCTGTTATTTCTGCGTTTTTGGCTTATTCTTTTTCTACTTCTTGTTCTTCCTGTTCTTTTAGTTATTCTTGTTCTTCCTGTAGTTCTACATCTCCTTCTTCTTCTTCTTCATCTTCTTCTGTTTCTTCTGCATTTTTTGCTTTTTCAATTACTTCTTATTCTTCTCCTTTTTCTGCTTCTTCCTCAGCTGCCTCTACTGTTATTTGTGCTTTATCGTCTTATTCTTCAGTTTCTAATTCTTGTTATTCTCTTTCTTTGAGTTCTTCTTGTTTTTCTTGTAGTTCTATATCTCCTTCTTCTTTTTCATCTTCTTCTGTTTCTTCTGCATCTTTTGCTTTTTCAATTACTTCTTCTTCTCCGGCTTCTTCCTCAGCTGAATCTTCTGTGATTTCTGCATTTTTGCCTTTTTCTTCTGTTATTTCTGCTGTTTCGTCTTATTCTTCTGTTATTTCTGCTTTTTCGCCTTCTTCTGTTATTTCTGCTTTCTCCTCTTATTCTTCTGTTTCTTCTTGTTCTTCTTGTTCTGCTAGTTCTTCTTGTTCTTCTTGTAGTTCTATATCTCCTTCTTCTTCTCCATCTTTTTCTGTTTCTTCTGAATATTTTCCTTTTTCAATTACTTCTTCTTCTTCTTCTTATTTTCAGCTTATGCTTCTGTAATTTCTGCTCTTTCGGCTTATTCTTCTGTTATTTCTGCTTTTTCGGCTTATTCTTCTGTTTCTACGTTTTGTTCTTTTATTTCATCTTGTTCTTCTTGTAGTTCTACATCTCCTTCTCCTTCTTCGTCGTCATCTTCTGTTTCTTCTGCATTTTTTTGCATTTTCAATTACTTCTTCTCCTGCTTCTTCCTCAGCTGATTCTTCTGTTATTTCTGCATTTTTGGCTTATTCTTCTATTATTTCTGCTGTTTCGTCTTATTCTCCTGTTATTTCTTCTTTTTCGGCTTTTTCTTCTGTTATTTCTGCTTTTTCCTCTTATTCTTCTGTTTCTACTTCTTGTTCTTTTTGTTCTTTTAGTTCTTCTTGTTCTTCTTGTACTTCTACATCTCTTTGTCAGCTTATTCTTCTATTATTTCTGCTGTTTCGGCTTTCTCTTCTGTTATTTCTGCTTTTTTGCCTTCTTATTCTTTTTCTACTTCTTGTTCTTCCTGTTCTTTTAGTTCTTTTTCTTCTTTGTAGTTCTACATCTCCTTCTTCTTCTTCTTCATCTGCTTCTTCTGCTCCTTCATTAGCTTATTCTGTTATTTCTGCTTTTTCGGCTTATTCTTCTGTTATTTCTGCTTTTTCAGCTTATTCTTCTCTTTCTACTTCTTGTTCTTCTTGTTCTTCTTGTAGTTCTACCTCTCCTTCTCCTTCTTCTCCATCTGCTTCTTCTGCTTCTTCATCAGCTTATTCCGTTATTCTGCTTTTTCAGCTTATTCTTCTGTTATTTCTGCTTTTTCGAATTCTTCTGTTATTTTTGCTTTTTCCTCTTATTCTTCTGTTTCTACTTCTTGTTCTTATTGTTCTTGTAGTTCTTCTTGTTTTCGTAATTCTACATCTCCTTCTTCTTCTTCTTCATCGTCTTCTGCTTCTGCATTTTTGCTTTTTCAAGTTCATCTTCTTCTGCTTCTTTTTCAGCTTAATCTTCTTTTCCTTCTGCTGTTTCGGCTATTCTTCTCTTATTTCCGCTTTTTAGGCTTATTCTTCTGTTTCTAATTCTAGTTCTTCTTGTTCTTCTAGTTCGTCTTTTTCTTCTTGTATTTCTACATCTCCATCTTCTTCTTCAACTTCTTCTGTTTCTTCTGCATTTTTTGCTTTTTCAATTAATTCTTCTTCTTATGCTGCTTCCTCCACTGTATCTTCTCTTATTTCAGCATTTTTGGCTTATTCTTCTGTTATTTCTGCTGTTTCGTCTTATTCTTCTGTTATTTCTGCTTTTCGGCTTGTGCTTCTGTTATTTCGCTTTCTCCTATTATTCTTTTTTTCATCTTGTTCTTCTAATTCTCCTTGTTCTTCTTGTAGTTCTATATCTCCTTCCTCTTCTTCTTCACATTCTGTTTCTTCTGCACAATTTGTTTTTTCAATTACTTCTACTTCTTTTGCGTCTTCTGCTTCTTCATCAGCTTATTCTTCTGTTATTTCTGCTCTTTCGGCTTCTTCTGTTATTTTTGCTTTTTCCTCTTATTCTTCTGTTTCTACTTCTTGTTCTCCTTGTTCTTTTAGTTCTTTTGTTCTTCTTGTAGTTCTATATGTTCTTCTTCTTCTTCATCTTCTGTGACTTCTTCATTTTTGGCTTTTTCAATTACTTGCTCTTATTATGCTTATGCTTCTTCTTCAGCTGATTCTTCTGTTATTTCTGCTGTTTTGGCTTATTCTTCTGATATTTCTTCTTCTTCGGCTTATTCTTTTGTTATTTCTGATTTTTCATCTTATTCTTCCTATTCTAATTCTTGCTCTTATTGTTCTTCTCCTTCTTCTTGTTCTTGTAGTTCCACATTTCCTTCTGCTTCATCATCTTCTTCTGTTACTTCTGTTTTTTTTTTTTTGCTTTTGCAATTACTCCTCTGCTTTTTCTGCTTCTTCCTCAGCTGAATCTTCTGTTATTTCTCGTTTTTCGGCTGATTCTTCTGTTCTTTTTGCTTTTTGCCATTATTCTTCTGTTTCTTCTTGTTCATCTTGTTCTTCTAGTACTTCTTGTTCTTCCTTAGTTCTACATCTCCTTCTTCTACTTCTTCAACTTCTTCTGTTTCTTCTGAATTTTTTGCTCTTTCAAGTACTTCTTCTTCTGCTGCTTCTTTTTCAGCTTATTCTGCTTTATTTTCTGCTTTTTCGACTCATTCTTCTGTTAGTTCTCCTTTCTTGTCTTATTCTTCTGTTTCTACTTCTTGTTTTTCTTGTTCTTTTAGTTCTTCTTGTTCTTCTTGTACTTCTACATCCCCGTCTTCTTCTTCATCATCTTCTGTTTCTTCTGCATTTTTTGCTTTTTCAAGTCCTTCTTCTTCTGCTTCTTCTGTTTCTTTTTCTGCTTATTCTTCTATTATTTCTGCTGTTTCGGATTCTTCTCTTATTTTTGCTTTTTCCTCTTATTCTTCCTATTCTACTTCTTGCTATTGATGTTCTTCTAGTTCTTCTTGTAGTTCTATATCTCCTTGTTCTTCTTCTTCATCTTCTGTTTCTTCTGTATTTTTTTATTTTTCAATTACTTGCTCTCATTCTGCTTCATCTGCTTCTTCTTCAGCTGAGTCTTCTGTTATTTTTGCTTTTTCGGCTTATTCTTCTGTTATTTTTGCCTTTTTGGCTTATTCTTCAGTTATTTCTGCTTTTTCCTCTTCTTCTGTTTCTTCTTCTTGTTCTTGCAATTCTTGTTGTTCTTCTTGTAGTTCTACATCTCCTTCTTCTTCTTCTTCATCTGCTTCTTCGGATTCTTCATCAGCTTCTTATTCTATATCAGCTTGTTATTCTGTTATTCTTGTTATTATTTTGTTATTCTTTTTCTTGTTCTTTTGTTCATCTATTTTTTCCTGTTCTTCTAGTAGTTCTACATCTCCTTCTTCTTCATATTCTTCTGCATTTTTGCTTTTTCAATTACTTCTTCTGCTTCCTCTGCTTCTTCCTCAGCTTAATCTACGGTTATTTCTGCTTTTTCGGCTTATTCTTCTGTTATTTCTGCGTTTTTGGCTTATTCTTTTTCTACTTCTTGTTCTTCCTGTTCTTTTAGTTATTCTTGTTCTTCCTGTAGTTCTACATCTCCTTCTTCTTCTTCTTCATCTTCTTCTGTTTCTTCTGCATTTTTTGCTTTTTCAATTACTTCTTATTCTTCTCCTTTTTCTGCTTCTTCCTCAGCTGCCTCTACTGTTATTTGTGCTTTATCGTCTTATTCTTCAGTTTCTAATTCTTGTTATTCTTGTTCTTTTAGTTCTTCTTGTTTTTCTTGTAGTTCTATATCTCCTTCTTCTTCTTTTTCATCTTCTTCTGTTTCTTCTGCATCTTTTGCTTTTTCAATTACTTCTTCTTCTCCGGCTTCTTCCTCAGCTGAATCTTCTGTGATTTCTGCATTTTTGCCTTTTTCTTCTGTTATTTCTGCTGTTTCGTCTTATTCTTCTGTTATTTCTGCTTTTTCGCCTTCTTCTGTTATTTCTCCTTTCTCCTCTTATTCTTCTGTTTCTTCTTGTTCTTCTTGTTCTGCTAGTTCTTCTTGTTCTTCTTGTAGTTCTATATCTCCTTCTTCTTCTCCATCTTTTTCTGTTTCTTCTGAATATTTTCCTTTTTCAATTACTTCTTCTTCTTCTTCTTATTTTCAGCTTATGCTTCTGTACTTTCTGCTCTTTCGGCTTATTCTTCTGTTATTTCTGCTTTTTCGGCTTATTCTTCTGTTTCGACTTTTTGTTCTTTTATTTCTTCTTGTTCTTCTTGTAGTTCTACATCTCCTTCTCCTTCTTCGTCGTCATCTTCTGTTTCTTCTGCATTTTTTTGCATTTTCAATTACTTCTTCTCCTGCTTCTTCCTCAGCTGATTCTTCTGTTATTTCTGCATTTTTGGCTTATTCTTCTATTATTTCTGCTGTTTCGTCTTATTCTCCTGTTATTTCTTCTTTTTCGGCTTTTTCTTCTTTTCTTTCTGCTTTTTCCTCTTATTCTTCTGTTTCTACTTCTTGTTCTTTTTGTTCTTTTAGTTCTTCTTGTTCTTCTTGTACTTCTACATCTCTTTGTCAGCTTATTCTTCTATTATTTCTGCTGTTTCGGCTTTCTCTTCTGTTATTTCTGCTTTTTTGCCTTCTTATTCTTTTTCTACTTCTTGTTCTTCCTGTTCTTTTAGTTCTTTTTGTTCCTTGTAGTTCTACATCTCCTTCTTCTTCTTCTTCATCTGCTTCTTCTGCTTCTTCATTAGCTTATTCTGTTATTTCTGCTTTTTCGGCTTATTCTTCTGTTATTTCTGCTTTTTCAGCTTATTCTTCTCTTTCTACTTCTTGTTCTTCTTGTTCTTCTTGTAGTTCTACATCTCCTTCTCCTTCTTCTCCATCTGCTTCTTCTGCTTCTTCATCAGCTTATTCTGTTATTCTGCTTTTTCAGCTTATTCTTCTGTTATTTCTGCTTTTTCGAATTCTTCTGTTATTTTTGCTTTTTCCTCTTATTCTTCTGTTTCTACCTCTTGTTCTTATAATTCTTGTAGTTCTTCTTGTTTTCGTAATTCTACATCTCCTTCTTCTTCTTCTTCATCGTCTTCTGCTTCTGCATTTTTGCTTTTTCAAGTTCATCTTCTTCTGCTTCTTTTTCAGCTTAATCTTCTTTTCCTTCTGCTGTTTCGGCTTATTCTTCTCTTATTTCCGCTTTTTAGGCTTATTCTTCTGTTTCTAATTCTAGTTCTTCTTGTTCTTCTAGTTCGTCTTTTTCTTCTTGTATTTCTACATCTCCATCTTCTTCTTCAACTTCTTCTGTTTCTTCTGCATTTTTTGCTTTTTCAATTAATTCTTCTTATGCTGCTTCCTCCACTGTATCTTCTCTTATTTCAGCATTTTTGGCTGATTCTTCTGTTATTTCTGCTGTTTCGTCTTATTCTTCTGTTATTTCTGCTTTTCGGCTTGTGCTTCTGTTATTTCTGCTTTCTCCTATTATTCTTTTTTTCATCTTGTTCTTCTAATTCTCCTTGTTCTTCTTGTAGTTCTACATCTCCTTCTTCTTCTTCTTCACATTCTGTTTCTTCTGCACAATTTGTTTTTTCAATTACTTCTACTTCTTTTGCGTCTTCTGCTTCTTCATCAGCTTATTCTTCTGTTATTTCTGCTGTTTCGGCTTCTTCTGTTATTTTTGCTTTTTCCTCTTATTCTTCTGTTTCTACTTCTTGTTCTCCTTGTTCTTTTAGTTCTTTTGTTCTTCTTGTAGTTCTATATGGTCTTCTTCTTCTTCAACTTCTGTGACTTCTTCATTTTTGGCTTTTTCAATTACTTGCTCTTATTATGCTTTTGCTTCTTCTTCAGCTGATTCTTCTGTTATTTCTGCTGTTTTGGCTTATTCTTCTGATATTTCTTCTTTTTCGGCTTATTCATTTGTTATTTCTGATTTTTCATCTTATTCTTCCTATTCTAATTCTTGCTCTTATTGTTCTTCTCCTTCTTCTTGTTCTTGTAGTTCCACCTTTCCTTCTTCTTCATCATCTTCTTCTGTTTCGTCTGTTTTTTTTTTTTGCTTTTGCAATTACTCCTCTGCTTTTTCTGATTCTTCCTCAGCTGAATCTTCTGTTATTTCCGGTTTTTCGGCTGATTCTTCTGCTCTTTGTGCTTTTTCCCATTATTCTTCTGTTTCTTCTTGTTCATCTTGTTCTTCTAGTACTTCTTGTTCTTCCTTAGTTCTACATCTCCTTCTTCTACTTCTTCAACTTCTTCTGTTTCTTCTGAATTTTTTGCTCTTTCAAGTACTTCTTCTTCTGCTGCTTCTTTTTCAGCTTATTCTGCTTTTATTTCTGCTTTTTCGACTCATTCTTCTTTTATTTCTCCTTTCTTGTCTTATTCTTCTGTTTCTACTTCTTTTTTTTCTTGTTCTTTTAGTTCTTCTTGTTCTTCTTGTACTTCTACATCCCCGTCTTCTTCTTCATCATCTTCTGTTTCTTCTGCATTTTTTGCTTTTTCAAGTCCTTCTTCTTCTGCTTCTTCTCTTTCTTTTTCAGCTTATTCTTCTATTATTTCTGCTGTTTCGGCTTCTTCTCTTAGTTTTGCTTTTTCCTCTTATTCTTCCTATTCTACTTCTTGCTATTGATGTTCTTCTAGTTCTTCTTGTAGTTCTATATCTCCTTGTTCTTCTTCTTCATCTTCTGTTTCTTCTGTATTTTTTTATTTTTCAATTACTTGCTCTCATTCTGCTTCATCTGCTTCTTCTTCAGCTGAGTCTTCTGTTATTTTTGCTTTTTCGGCTTATTCTTCTGTTATTTTTGCTTTTTTGGCTTATTCTTCAGTTATTTCTGCTTTCTCCTCTTATTCTTCTGTTTCTTCTTGTTCTTCTTGTTCTGCTAGTTCTTCTTGTTCTTCTTGTAGTTCTATATCTCCTTCTTCTTCTCCATCTTTTTCTGTTTCCTCTGAATATTTTCCTTTTTCAATTACTTCTTCTTCTTCTTCTTATTTTCAGCTTATGCTTCTGTACTTTCTGCTCTTTCGGCTTATTCTTCTGTTATTTCTGCTTTTTCGGCTTATTCTTCTGTTTCTACTTTTTGTTCTTTTATTTCTTCTTGTTCTTCTTGTAGTTCTACATCTCCTTCTCCTTCTTCGTCGTCATCTTCTGTTTATTCTGCATTTTTTTGCATTTTCAATTACTTCTTCTCCTGCTTCTTCCTCAGCTGATTCTTCTGTTATTTCTGCATTTTTGGCTTATTCTTCTATTATTTCTGCTGTTTCGTCTTATTCTCCTGTTATTTCTTCTTTTTCGGCTTTTTCTTCTGTTATTTCTGCTTTTTCCTCTTATTCTTCTGTTTCTACTTCTTGTTCTTTTTGTTCTTTTAGTTCTTCTTGTTCTTCTTGTACTTCTACATCTCTTTGTCAGCTTATTCTTCTATTATTTCTGCTGTTTCGGCTTTCTCTTCTGTTATTTCTGCTTTTTTGCCTTCTTATTCTTTTTCTACTTCTTGTTCTTCCTGTTCTTTTAGTTCTTTTTGTTCTTTGTAGTTCTACATCTCCTTCTTCTTCTTCTTCATCTGCTTCTTCTGCTTCTTCATTAGCTTATTCTGTTATTTCTGCTTTTTCGGCTTATTCTTCTGTTATTTCTGCTTTTTCAGCTTATTCTTCTCTTTCTACTTCTTGTTCTTCTTGTTCTTCTTGTAGTTCTACCTCTCCTTCTCCTTCTTCTCCATCTGCTTCTTCTGCTTCTTCATCAGCTTATTCTGTTATTCTGCTTTTTCAGCTTATTCTTCTGTTATTTCTGCTTTTTCGAATTCTTCTGTTATTTTTGCTTTTTCCTCTTATTCTTCTGTTTCTACTTCTTGTTCTTATTGTTCTTGTAGTTCTTCTTGTTTTAGTAATTCTACATCTCCTTCTTCTTCTTCTTCATCGTCTTCTGCTTCTGCATTTTTTGCTTTTTCAAGTTCATCATCTTCTGCTTCTTTTTCAGCTTAATCTTCTTTTCCTTCTGCTGTTTCGGCTTATTCTTCTCTTATTTCCGCTTTTTAGGCTTATTCTTCTGTTTCTAATTCTAGTTCTTCTTGTTCTTCTAGTTCGTCTTTTTCTTCTTGTATTTCTACATCTCCATCTTCTTCTTCAACTTCTTCTGTTTCTTCTGCATTTTTTGCTTTTTCAATTAATTCTTCTTCTTATGCTGCTTCCTCCACTGTATCTTCTCTTATTTCAGCATTTTTGGCTGATTCTTCTGTTATTTCTGCTGTTTCGTCTTATTCTTCTGTTATTTCTGCTTTTCGGCTTGTGCTTCTGTTATTTCTGCTTTCTCCTATTATTCTTTTTTTCATCTTGTTCTTCTAATTCTCCTTGTTCTTCTTGTAGTTCTACATCTCCTTCTTCTTCTTCTTCACATTCTGTTTCTTCTGCACAATTTGTTTTTTCAATTACTTCTACTTCTTTTGCGTCTTCTGCTTCTTCATCAGCTTATTCTTCTGTTATTTCTGCTCTTTCGGCTTCTTCTCTTATTTTTGCTTTTTCCTCTTATTCTTCTGTTTCTACTTCTTGTTCTCCTTGTTCTTTTAGTTCTTTTGTTCTTCATGTAGTTCTATATGTTCTTCTTCTTCTTCATCTTCTGTGACTTCTTCATTTTTGGCTTTTTCAATTACTTGTTCTTATTATGCTTATGCTTCTTCTTCAGCTGATTCTTCTGTTATTTCTGCTGTTTTGGCTTATTCTTCTGATATTTCTTCTTCTTCGGCTTAATCATTTGTTATTTCTGATTTTTCATCTTATTCTTCCTATTCTAATTCTTGCTCTTATTGTTCTTCTCCTTCTTCTTGTTCTTGTAGTTCCACATTTCCTTCTTCTTCATCATCTTCTTCTGTTTCTTCTGTTTTTTTTTTTTGCTTTTGCAATTACTCCTCTGCTTTTTCTGCTTCTTCCTCAGCTGAATCTTCTGTTATTTCTGGTTTTTCGGCTGATTCTTCTGCTCTTTTTGCTTTTTCCCATTATTCTTCTGTTTCTTCTTGTTCATCTTGTTCTTCTAGTACTTCTTGTTCTTCCTTACTTCTACATCTCCTTCTTCTCCTTCTTCAACTTCTTCTGTTTCTTCTAATTTTTTTGCTCTTTCAAGTACTTCTTCTTCTGCTGCTTCTTTTTCAGCTTATTCTGCTTTTATTTCTGCTTTTTCGACTCATTCTTCTGTTAGTTCTCCTTTCTTGTCTTATTCTTCTGTTTCTACTTCTTGTTTTTCTTGTTCTTTTAGTTTTTCTTGTTCTTCTTGTACTTCTACATCCCCGTGTTCTTCTTCATCATCTTCTGTTTCTTCTTCATTTTTTGCTTTTTCAATTCCTTCTTCTTCTGCTTCTTCTGTTTCTTTTTCAGCTTATTCTTCTATTATTTCTGCTGTTTCGGCTTCTTCTCTTAGTTTTGCTTTTTCCTCTTATTCTTCCTATTCTACTTCTTGCTATTGATGTTCTTCTAGTTCTTCTTGTAGTTCTATATCTCCTTGTTCTTCTTCTTCATCTTCTCTTTCTTCTGTATTTTTTTATTTTTCAATTACTTGCTCTCATTCTGCTTCATCTGCTTCTTCTTCAGCTGAGTCTTCTGTTATTTTTGCTTTTTCGGCTTATTCTTCTGTTATTTTTGATTTTTTGGCTTATTCTTCAGTTATTTCTGCTTTTTCCTCTTATTCTTCTGTTTCTTCTTCTTGTTCTTGCAATTCTTGTTGTTCTTCTTGTAGTTCTATATCTCCTTCTTCTTCTTCTTCATCTGCTTCTTCGGATTCTTCATCAGCTTGTTATTCTATATCAGCTTGTTATTCTGTTATTCTTGTTATTATTTTGTTATTCTTTTTCTTGTTCTTTTGTTCATCTATTTTTTCCTGTTCTTCTAGTAGTTCTACATCTCCTTCTTCTTCTTCTTCATCTTCTTCTGTTTCTTCTGCATTTTTTGCTTTTTCAATTACTTCTTATTCTTCTCCTTTTTCTGCTTCTTCCTCAGCTGCCTCTACTGTTATTTGTGCTTTATCGTCTTATTCTTCAGTTTCTAATTCTTGTTATTCTTGTTCTTTTAGTTCTTCTTGTTTTTCTTGTAGTTCTATATCTCCTTCTTCTTCTTTTTCATCTTTTTCTGTTTCTTCTGCATCTTTTGCTTTTTCAATTACTTCTTCTTCTCCGGCTTCTTCCTCAGCTGAATCTTCTGTGATTTCTGCATTTTTGCCTTTTTCTTCTGTTATTTCTGCTGTTTCGTCTTATTCTTCTGTTATTTCTGCTTTTTCGCCTTCTTCTTCTGTTATTTCTGCTTTCTCCTCTTATTCTTCTGTTTCTACTTGTTCTTCTTGTTCTGCTAGTTCTTCTTGTTCTTCTTGTAGTTCTATATCTCCTTCTTCTTCTCCATCTTTTTCTGTTTCTTCTGAATATTTTCCTTTTTCAATTACTTCTTCTTCTTCTTCTTATTTTCAGCTTATGCTTCTGTACTTTCTGCTCTTTCGGCTTATTCTTCTGTTATTTCTGCTTTTTCGGCTTATTCTTCTGTTTCGACTTTTTGTTCTTTTATTTCTTCTTGTTCTTCTTGTAGTTCTACATCTCCTTCTCCTTCTTCGTCGTCATCTTCTGTTTCTTCTGCATTTTTTTGCATTTTCAATTACTTCTTCTCCTGCTTCTTCCTCAGCTGATTCTTCTGTTATTTCTGCATTTTTGGCTTATTCTTCTATTATTTCTGCTGTTTCGTCTTATTCTCCTGTGATTTCTACTTTTTCGGCTTTTTCTTCTGTTACTTCTGCTTTTTCCTCTTATTCTTCTGTTTCTACTTCTTGTTCTTTTTGTTCTTTTAGTTCTTCTTGTTCTTCTTGTACTTCTACATCTCTTTGTCAGCTTATTCTTCTATTATTTCTGCTGTTTCGGCTTTCTCTTCTGTTATTTCTGCTTTTTTGCCTTCTTATTCTTTTTCTACTTCTTGTTCTTCCTGTTCTTTTAGTTCTTTTTGTTCTTTGTAGTTCTACATCTCCTTCTTCTTCTTCTTCATCTGCTTCTTCTGCTTCTTCATTAGCTTATTCTGTTATTTCTGCTTTTTTGGCTTATTCTTCTGTTATTTCTGCTTTTTCAGCTTATTCTTCTCTTTCTACTTCTTGTTCTTCTTGTTCTTCTTGTAGTTCTACCTCTCCTTCTCCTTCTTCTCCATCTGCTTCTTCTGCTTCTTCATCAGCTTATTCTGTTATTCTGCTTTTTCAGCTTATTCTTCTGTTATTTCTGCTTTTTCGAATTCTTCTGTTATTTTTGCTTTTTCCTCTTATTCTTCTGTTTCTACTTCTTGTTCTTATTGTTCTTGTAGTTCTTCTTGTTTTAGTAATTCTACATCTCCTTCTTCTTCTTCTTCATCGTCTTCTGCTTCTGCATTTTTGCTTTTTCAAGTTCATCTTCTTCTGCTTCTTTTTCAGCTTAATCTTCTTTTCCTTCTGCTGTTTCGGCTTATTCTTCTCTTATTTCCGCTTTTTAGGCTTATTCTTCTGTTTCTAATTCTAGTTCTTCTTGTTCTTCTAGTTCGTCTTTTTCTTCTTGTATTTCTACATCTCCATCTTCTTCTTCAACTTCTTCTGTTTCTTCTGCATTTTTTGCTTTTTCAATTAATTCTTCTTCTTATGCTGCTTCCTCCACTGTATCTTCTCTTATTTCAGCATTTTTGGCTTATTCTCCTGTTATTTCTGCTGTTTCGTCTTATTCTTCTGTTATTTCTGCTTTTCGGCTTGTGCTTCTGTTATTTCTGCTTTCTCCTATAATTCTTTTTTTCATCTTGTTCTTCTAATTCTCCTTGTTCTTCTTGTAGTTCTACATCTCCTTCTTCTTCTTCTTCACATTCTGTTTCTTCTGCAAAATTTGTTTTTTCAATTACTTCTACTTCTTTTGCGTCTTCTGCTTCTTCATCAGCTTATTCTTCTGTTATTTCTGCTCTTTCGGCTTCTTCTGTTATTTTTGCTTTTTCCTCTTATTCTTCTGTTTCTACTTCTTGTTCTCCTTGTTCTTTTAGTTCTTTTGTTCTTCTTGTAGTTCTAAATGTTCTTCTTCTTCTTCATCTTCTGTGACTTCTTCATTTTTGGCTTTTTCAATTACTTGCTCTCATTATGCTTATGCTTCTTCTTCAGCTGATTCTTCTGTTATTTCTGCTGTTTTGGCTTATTCTTCTGATATTTCTTCTTTTTCGGCTTATTCATTTGTTATTTCTGATTTTTCATCTTATTCTTCCTATTCTAATTCTTGCTCTTATTGTTCTTCTCCTTCTTCTTGTTCTTGTAGTTCCACATTTCCTTCTTCTTCATCATCTTCTTCTGTTTCTTCTGTTTATTTTTTTTGCTTTTGCAATTACTCCTCTGCTTTTTCTGCTTCTTCCTCAGCTGAATCTTCTGTTATTTCTGGTTTTTCGGCTGATTCTTCTGCTCTTTTTGCTTTTTCCCATTATTCTTCTGTTTCTTCTTGTTCATCTTGTTCTTCTAGTACTTCTTGTTCTTCCTTAGTTCTACATCTCCTTCTTCTACTTCTTCAACTTCTTCTGTTTCTTCTGAATTTTTTGCTCTTTCAAGTACTTGTTCTTCTGCTGCTTCTTTTTCAGCTTATTCTGCTTTTATTTCTGCTTTTTCGACTCATTCTTCTGTTAGTTCTCCTTTCTTGTCTTATTCTTCTGTTTCTACTTCTTGTTTTTCTTGTTCTTTTAGTTCTTCTTGTTCTTCTTGTACTTCTACATCCCCGTCTTCTTCTTCTTCATCTTCTGTTTCTTCTGCATTTTTTGCTTTTTCAAGTCCTTCTTCTTCTGCTTCTTCTGTTTCTTTTTCAGCTTATTCTTCTATTATTTCTGCTGTTTCGGCTTCTTCTCTTAGTTTTGCTTTTTCCTCTTATTCTTCCTATTCTACTTCTTGCTATTGATGTTCTTCTAGTTCTTCTTGTAGTTCTATATCTCCTTGTACTTCTTCTTCATCTTCTCTTTCTTCTGTATTTTTTTATTTTTCAATTACTTGCTCTCATTCTGCTTCATCTGCTTCTTCTTCAGCTGAGTCTTCTGTTATTTTTGCTTTTTCGGCTTATTCTTCTGTTATTTTTGCTTTTTTGGCTTATTCTTCAGTTATTTCTGCTTTTTCCTCTTATTCTTCTGTTTCTTCTTCTTGTTCTTGCAATTCTTGTTGTTCTTCTTGTAGTTCTATATCTCCTTCTTCTTCTTCTTCATCTGCTTCTTCGGATTCTTCATCAGCTTGTTATTCTATATCAGCTTGTTATTCTGTTATTCTTGTTATTATTTTGTTATTCTTTTTCTTGTTCTTTTGTTCATCTATTTTTTCCTGTTCTTCTAGTAGTTCTACATCTCCTTCTTCTTCATATTCTTCTGCATTTTTGCTTTTTCAATTACTTCTTCTGCTTCCTCTGCTTCTTCCTCAGCTTAATCTACGGTTATTTCTGCTTTTTCGGCTTATTCTTCTGTTATTTCTGCGTTTTTGGCTTATTCTTTTTCTACTTCTTGTTCTTCCTGTTCTTTTAGTTATTCTTGTTCTTCCTGTAGTTCTACATCTCCTTCCTCTTCTTCTTCATCTTCTTCTGTTTCTTCTGCATTTTTTGCTTTTTCAATTACTTCTTATTCTTCTCCTTTTTCTGCTTCTTCCTCAGCTCCCTCTACTGTTATTTGTGCTTTATCGTCTTATTCTTCAGTTTCTAATTCTTGTTATTCTTGTTCTTTTAGTTCTTCTTGTTTTTCTTGTAGTTCTATATCTCCTTCTTCTTCTTTTTCATCTTATTCTGTTTCTTCTGCATCTTTTGCTTTTTCAATTACTTCTTCTTCTCCGGCTTCTTCCTCAGCTGAATCTTCTGTGATTTCTGCATTTTTGCCTTTTTCTTCTGTTATTTCTGCTGTTTCGTCTTATTCTTCTGTTATTTCTGCTTTTTCGGCTTCTTCTTCTGTTATTTCTGCTTTCTCCTCTTTTTCTTCTGTTTCTTCTTGTTCTTCTTGTTCTGCTAGTTCTTCTTGTTCTTCTTGTAGTTCTATATCTCCTTCTTCTTCTCCATCTTTTTCTGTTTCTTCTGAATATTTTCCTTTTTCAATTACTTCTTCTTCTTCTTCTATTTTCAGCTTATGCTTCTGTAATTTCTGCTCTTTCGGCTTATTCTTCTGTTATTTCTGCTTTTTCGGCTTATTCTTCTGTTTCTACTTTTTGTTCTTTTATTTCTTCTTGTTCTTCTTGTAGTTCTACATCTCCTTCTCCTTCTTCGTCGTCATCTTCTGTTTCTTCTGCATTTTTTTGCATTTTCAATTACTTCTTCTCCTGCTTCTTCCTCAGCTGATTCTTCTGTTATTTCTGCATTTTTGGCTTATTCTTCTATTATTTCTGCTGTTTCGTCTTATTCTCCTGTTATTTCTTCTTTTTCGGCTTTTTCTTCTGTTATTTCTGCTTTTTCCTCTTATTCTTCTGTTTCTACTTCTTGTTCTTTTTGTTCCTTTAGGTCTTCTTGTTCTTCTTGTACTTCTACATCTCTTTGTCAGCTTATTCTTCTATTATTTCTGCTGTTTCGGCTTTCTCTTCTGTTATTTCTGCTTTTTTGCCTTCTTATTCTTTTTCTACTTCTTGTTCTTCCTGTTCTTTTAGTTCTTTTTGTTCTTTGTAGTTCTACATCTCCTTCTTCTTCTTCTTCATCTGCTTCTTCTGCTTCTTCATTAGCTTATTCTGTTATTTCTGCTTTTTTGGCTTATTCTTCTGTTATTTCTGCTTTTTCAGCTTATTCTTCTCTTTCTACTTCTTGTTCTTCTTGTTCTTCTTGTAGTTCTACCTCTCCTTCTCCTTCTTCTCCATCTGCTTCTTCTGCTTCTTCATCAGCTTATTCTGTTATTCTGCTTTTTCAGCTTATTCTTCTGTTATTTCTGCTTTTTCGAATTCTTCTGTTATTTTTGCTTTTTCCTCTTATTCTTCTGTTTCTACTTCTTGTTCTTATTGTTCTTGTAGTTCTTCTTGTTTTAGTAATTCTACATCTCCTTCTTCTTCTTCTTCATCGTCTTCTGCTTCTGCATTTTTGCTTTTTCAAGTTCATCTTCTTCTGCTTCTTTTTCAGCTTAATCTTCTTTTCCTTCTGCTGTTTCGGCTTATTCTTCTCTTATTTCCGCTTTTTAGGCTTATTCTTCTGTTTCTAATTCTAGTTCTTCTTGTTCTTCTAGTTCGTCTTTTTCTTCTTGTATTTCTACATCTCCATCTTCTTCTTCAACTTCTTCTGTTTCTTCTGCATTTTTTGCTGTTTCAATTAATTCTTCTTCTTATGCTGCTTCCTCCACTGTATCTTCTCTTATTTCAGCATTTTTGGCTTATTCTCCTGTTATTTCTGCTGTTTCGTCTTATTCTTCTGTTATTTCTGCTTTTCGGCTTGTGCTTCTGTTATTTCTGCTTTCTCCTATAATTCTTTTTTTCATCTTGTTCTTCTAATTCTCCTTGTTCTTCTTGTAGTTCTACATCTCCTTCTTCTTCTTCTTCACATTCTGTTTCTTCTGCAAAATTTGTTTTTTCAATTACTTCTACTTCTTTTGCGTCTTCTGCTTCTTCATCAGCTTATTCTTCTGTTATTTCTGCTCTTTCGGCTTCTTCTGTTATTTTTGCTTTTTCCTCTTATTCTTCTGTTTCTACTTCTTGTTCTCCTTGTTCTTTTAGTTCTTTTGTTCTTCTTGTAGTTCTGTATGTTCTTCTTCTTCTTCATCTTCTGTGACTTCTTCATTTTTGGCTTTTTCAATTACTTGCTCTTATTATGCTTATGCTTCTTCTTCAGCTGATTCTTCTGTTATTTCTGCTGTTTTGGCTTATTCTTCTGATATTTCTTCTTTTTCGGCTTATTCATTTGTTATTTCTGATTTTTCATCTTATTCTTCCTATTCTAATTCTTGTTCTTATTGTTCTTCTCCTTCTTCTTGTTCTTGTAGTTCCACATTTGCTTCTTCTTCATCATCTTCTTCTGTTTCTTCTGTTTTTTTTTTTGCTTTTGCAATTACTCCTCTGCTTTTTCTGCTTCTTCCTCAGCTGAATCTTCTGTTATTTCTGGTTTTTCGGCTGATTCTTCTGCTCTTTTTGCTTTTTCCCATTATTCTTCTGTTTCTTCTTGTTCATCTTGTTCTTCTAGTACTTCTTGTACTTCCTTAGTTCTACATCTCCTTCTTCTACTTCTTCAACTTCTTCTGTTTCTTCTAATTTTTTTGCTCTTTCAAGTACTTCTTCTTCTGCTGCTTCTTTTTCAGCTTATTCTGCTTTTATTTCTGCTTTTTTGACTCATTCTTCTGTTAGTTCTCCTTTCTTGTCTTATTCTTCTGTTTCTACTTCTTGTTTTTCTTGTTCTTTTAGTTCTTCTTGTTCTTCTTGTACTTCTACATCCCCGTCTTCTTCTTCATCATCTTCTGTTTCTTCTTCATTTTTTGCTTTTTCAAGTCCTTCTTCTTCTGCTTCTTCTGTTTCTTTTTCAGCTTATTCTTCTATTATTTCTGCTGTTTCGGCTTCTTCTCTTAGTTTTGCTTTTTCCTCTTATTCTTCCTATTCTACTTCTTGCTATTGATGTTCTTCTAGTTCTTCTTGTAGTTCTATATCTCCTTGTTCTTCTTCTTAATCTTCTCTTTCTTCTGTATTTTTTTATTTTTCAATTACTTGCTCTCATTCTGCTTCATCTGCTTCTTCTTCAGCTGAGTCTTCTGTTATTTTTGCTTTTTCGGCTTATTCTTCTGTTATTTTTGATTTTTTGGCTTATTCTTCAGTTATTTCTGCTTTTTCCTCTTATTCTTCTGTTTCTTCTTCTTGTTCTTGCAATTCTTGTTGTTCTTCTTGTAGTTCTATATCTCCTTCTTCTTCTTCTTCATCTGCTTCTTCGGATTCTTCATCAGATTGTTATTCTATATCAGCTTGTTATTCTGTTATTCTTGTTATTATTTTGTTATTCTTTTTCTTGTTCTTTTGTTCATCTATTTTTTCCTGTTCTTCTAGTAGTTCTACATCTCCTTCTTCTTCTTCTTCATCTTCTTCTGTTTCTTCTGCATTTTTTGCTTTTTCAATTACTTCTTATTCTTCTCCTTTTTCTGCTTCTTCCTCAGCTGCCTCTACTGTTATTTGTGCTTTATCGTCTTATTCTTCAGTTTCTAATTCTTGTTATTCTTGTTCTTTTAGTTCTTCTTGTTTTTCTTGTAGTTCTATATCTCCTTCTTCTTCTTTTTCATCTTCTTCTGTTTCTTCTGCATCTTTTGCTTTTTCAATTACTTCTTCTTCTCCGGCTTCTTCCTCAGCTGAATCTTCTGTGATTTCTGCATTTTTGCCTTTTTCTTCTGTTATTTCTGCTGTTTCGTCTTATTCTTCTGTTATTTCTGCTTTTTCGCCCTCTTCTTCTGTTATTTCTGCTTTCTCCTCTTATTCTTCTCTTTCTTCTTGTTCTTCTTGTTCTGCTAGTTCTTCTTGTTCTTCTTGTAGTTCTATATCTCCTTCTTCTTCTCCATCTTTTTCTGTTTCTTCTGAATATTTTCCTTTTTCAATTACTTCTTCTTCTTCTTCTTATTTTCAGCTTATGCTTCTGTACTTTCTGCTCTTTCGGCTTATTCTTCTGTTATTTCTGCTTTTTCGGCTTATTCTTCTGTTTCGACTTTTTGTTCTTTTATTTCTTCTTGTTCTTCTTGTAGTTCTACATCTCCTTCTCCTTCTTCGTCGTCATCTTCTGTTTCTTCTGCATTTTTTTGCATTTTCAATTACTTTTTCTCCTGCTTCTTCCTCAGCTGATTCTTCTGTTATTTCTGCATTTTTGGCTTATTCTTCTATTATTTCTGCTGTTTCGTCTTATTCTCCTGTGATTTCTTCTTTTTCGGCTTTTTCTTCTGTTACTTCTGCTTTTTCCTCTTATTCTTCTGTTTCTACTTCTTGTTCTTTTTGTTCTTTTAGTTCTTCTTGTTCTTCTTGTACTTCTACATCTCTTTGTCAGCTTATTCTTCTATTATTTCTGCTGTTTCGGCTTTCTCTTCTGTTATTTCTGCTTTTTTGCCTTCTTATTCTTTTTCTACTTCTTGTTCTTCCTGTTCTTTTAGTTCTTTTTGTTCTTTGTAGTTCTACATCTCCTTCTTCTTCTTCTTCATCTGCTTCTTCTGCTTCTTCATTAGCTTATTCTGTTATTTCTGCTTTTTTGGCTTATTCTTCTGTTATTTCTGCTTTTTCAGCTTATTCTTCTCTTTCTACTTCTTGTTCTTCTTGTTCTTCTTGTAGTTCTACCTCTCCTTCTCCTTCTTCTCCATCTGCTTCTTCTGCTTCTTCATCAGCTTATTCTGTTATTCTGCTTTTTCAGCTTATTCTTCTGTTATTTCTGCTTTTTCGAATTCTTCTGTTATTTTTGCTTTTTCCTCTTATTCTTCTGTTTCTACTTCTTGTTCTTATTGTTCTTGTAGTTCTTCTTGTTTTAGTAATTCTACATCTCCTTCTTCTTCTTCTTCATCGTCTTCTGCTTCTGCATTTTTGCTTTTTCAAGTTCATCTTCTTCTGCTTCTTTTTCAGCTTAATCTTCTTTTCCTTCTGCTGTTTCGGCTTATTCTTCTCTTATTTCCGCTTTTTAGGCTTATTCTTCTGTTTCTAATTCTAGTTCTTCTTGTTCTTCTAGTTCGTCTTTTTCTTCTTGTATTTCTACATCTCCATCTTCTTCTTCAACTTCTTCTGTTTCTTCTGCATTTTTTGCTTTTTCAATTAATTCTTCTTCTTATGCTGCTTCCTCCACTGTATCTTCTCTTATTTCAGCATTTTTGGCTTATTCTCCTGTTATTTCTGCTGTTTCGTCTTATTCTTCTGTTATTTCTGCTTTTCGGCTTGTGCTTCTGTTATTTCTGCTTTCTCCTATAATTCTTTTTTTCATCTTGTTCTTCTAATTCTCCTTGTTCTTCTTGTAGTTCTACATCTCCGTCTTCTTCTTCTTCACATTCTGTTTCTTCTGCAAAATTTGTTTTTTCAATTACTTCTACTTCTTTTGCGTCTTCTGCTTCTTCATCAGCTTATTCTTCTGTTATTTCTGCTCTTTCGGCTTCTTCTGTTATTTTTGCTTTTTCCTCTTATTCTTCTGTTTCTACTTCTTGTTCTCCTTGTTCTTTTAGTTCTTTTGTTCTTCTTGTAGTTCTAAATGTTCTTCTTCTTCTTCATCTTCTGTGACTTCTTCATTTTTGGCTTTTTCAATTACTTGCTCTCATTATGCTTATGCTTCTTCTTCAGCTGATTCTTCTGTTATTTCTGCTGTTTTGGCTTATTCTTCTGATATTTCTTCTTTTTCGGCTTATTCATTTGTTATTTCTGATTTTTCATCTTATTCTTCCTATTCTAATTCTTGCTCTTATTGTTCTTCTCCTTCTTCTTGTTCTTGTAGTTCCACATTTCCTTCTTCTTCATCATCTTCTTCTGTTTCTTCTGTTTTTTTTTTTGCTTTTGCAATTACTCCTCTGCTTTTTCTGCTTCTTCCTCAGCTGAATCTTCTGTTATTTCTGGTTTTTCAGCTGATTCTTCTGCTCTTTTTGCTTTTTCCCATTATTCTTCTGTTTCTTCTTGTTCATCTTGTTCTTCTAGTACTTCTTGTTCTTCCTTAGTTCTACATCTCCTTCTTCTACTTCTTCAACTTCTTCTGTTTCTTCTAATTTTTTTGCTCTTTCAAGTACTTCTTCTTCTGCTGCTTCTTTTTCAGCTTATTCTGCTTTTATTTCTGCTTTTTCGACTCATTCTTCTGTTAGTTCTCCTTTCTTGTCTTATTCTTCTGTTTCTACTTCTTGTTTTTCTTGTTCTTTTAGTTCTTCTTGTTCTTCTTGTACTTCTACATCCCCGTCTTCTTCTTCTTCATCTTCTATTTCTTCTGCATTTTTTGCTTTTTCAAGTCCTTCTTCTTCTGCTTCTTCTGTTTCTTTTTCAGCTTATTCTTCTATTATTTCTGCTGTTTCGGCTTCTTCTCTTAGTTTTGCTTTTTCCTCTTATTCTTCCTATTCTACTTCTTGCTATTGATGTTCTTCTAGTTCTTCTTGTAGTTCTATATCTCCTTGTTCTTCTTCTTCATCTTCTCTTTCTTCTGTATTTTTTTATTTTTCAATTACTTGCTCTCATTCTGCTTCATCTGCTTCTTCTTCAGCTGAGTCTTCTGTTATTTTTGCTTTTTCGGCTTATTCTTCTGTTATTTTTGCTTTTTTGGCTTATTCTTCAGTTATTTCTGCTTTTTCCTCTTATTCTTCTGTTTCTTCTTCTTGTTCTTGCAATTCTTGTTGTTCTTCTTGTAGTTCTATATCTCCTTCTTCTTCTTCTTCATCTGCTTCTTCGGATTCTTCATCAGCTTGTTATTCTATATCAGCTTGTTATTCTGTTATTCTTGTTATTATTTTGTTATTCTTTTTCTTGTTCTTTTGTTCATCTATTTTTTCCTGTTCTTCTAGTAGTTCTACATCTCCTTCTTCTTCATATTCTTCTGCATTTTTGCTTTTTCAATTACTTCTTCTGCTTCCTCTGCTTCTTCCTCAGCTTAATCTACGGTTATTTCTGCTTTTTTGGCTTATTCTTCTGTTATTTCTGCGTTTTTGGCTTATTCTTTTTCTACTTCTTGTTCTTCCTGTTCTTTTAGTTATTCTTGTTCTTCCTGTAGTTCTACATCTCCTTCTTCTTCTTCTTCATCTTCTTCTGTTTCTTCTGCATTTTGTGCTTTTTCAATTACTTCTTATTCTTCTCCTTTTTCTGCTTCTTCCTCAGCTGCCTCTACTGTTATTTGTGCTTTATCGTCTTATTCTTCAGTTTCTAATTCTTGTTATTCTTGTTCTTTTAGTTCTTCTTGTTTTTCTTGTAGTTCTATATCTCCTTCTTCTTCTTTTTCATCTTCTTCTGTTTCTTCTGCATCTTTTGCTTTTTCAATTACTTCTTCTTCTCCGGCTTCTTCCTCAGCTGAATCTTCTGTGATTTCTGCATTTTTGCCTTTTTCTTCTGTTATTTCTGCTGTTTCGTCTTATTCTTCTGTTATTTCTGCTTTTTCGCCTTCTTCTTCTGTTATTTCTGCTTTCTCCTCTTATTCTTCTGTTTCTTCTTGTTCTTCTTGTTCTGCTAGTTCTTCTTGTTCTTCTTGTAGTTCTATATCTCCTTCTTCTTCTCCATCTTTTTCTGTTTCTTCTGAATATTTTCCTTTTTCAATTACTTCTTCTTCTTCTTCTTATTTTCAGCTTATGCTTCTGTAATTTCTGCACTTTCAGCTTATTCTTCTGTTATTTCTGCTTTTTCGGCTTATTCTTCTGTTTCTACTTTTTGTTCTTTTATTTCTTCTTGTTCCTCTTGTAGTTCTACATCTCCTTCTCCTTCTTCGTCGTCATCTTCTGTTTCTTCTGCATTTTTTTGCATTTTCAATTACTTCTTCTCCTGCTTCTTCCTCAGCTGATTCTTCTGTTATTTCTGCATTTTTGGCTTATTCTTCTATTATTTCTGCTGTTTCGTCTTATTCTCCTGTGATTTCTTCTTTTTCGGCTGTTTCTTCTGTTATTTCTGCTTTTTCCTCTTATTCTTCTGTTTCTACTTCTTGTTCTTTTTGTTCTTTTAGTTCTTCTTGTTCTTCTTGTACTTCTACATCTCTTTGTCAGCTTATTCTTCTATTATTTCTGCTATTTCGGCTTTCTCTTCTGTTATTTCTTCTTTTTTGCCTTCTTATTCTTTTTCTACTTCTTGTTCTTCCTGTTCTTTTAGTTCTTTTTGTTCTTTGTAGTTCTACATCTCCTTCTTCTTCTTCTTCATCTGCTTCTTCTGCTTCTTCATTAGCTTATTCTGTTATTTCTGCTTTTTCGGCTTATTCTTCTGTTATTTCTGCTTTTTCAGCTTATTCTTCTCTTTCTACTTCTTGTTCTTCTTGTTCTTCTTGTAGTTCTACCTCTCCTTCTCCTTCTTCTCCATCTGCTTCTTCTGCTTCTTCATCAGCTTATTCTGTTATTCTGCTTTTTCAGCTTATTCTTCTGTTATTTCTGCTTTTTCGAATTCTTCTGTTATTTTTGCTTTTTCCTCTTATTCTTCTGTTTCTACTTCTTGTTCTTATTGTTCTTGTAGTTCTTCTTGTTTTAGTAATTCTACATCTCCTTCTTCTTCTTCTTCATCGTCTTCTGCTTCTGCATTTTTGCTTTTTCAAGTTCATCTTCTTCTGCTTCTTTTTCAGCTTAATCTTCTTTTCCTTCTGCTGTTTCGGCTTATTCTTCTCTTATTTCCGCTTTTTAGGCTTATTCTTCTGTTTCTAATTCTAGTTCTTCTTGTTCTTCTAGTTCGTCTTTTTCTTCTTGTATTTCTACATCTCCATCTTCTTCTTCAACTTCTTCTGTTTCTTCTGCATTTTTTGCTTTTTCAATTAATTCTTCTTCTTATGCTGCTTCCTCCACTGTATCTTCTCTTATTTCAGCATTTTTGGCTTATTCTTCTGTTATTTCTGCTGTTTCGTCTTATTCTTCTGTTATTTCTGCTTTTCGGCTTGTGCTTCTGTTATTTCTGCTTTCTCCTATAATTCTTTTTTTCATCTTGTTCTTCTAATTCTCCTTGTTCTTCTTGTAGTTCTACATCTCCTTCTTCTTCTTCTTCACATTCTGTTTCTTCTGCAAAATTTGTTTTTTCAATTACTTCTACTTCTTTTGCGTCTTCTGCTTCTTCATCAGCTTATTCTTCTGTTATTTCTGCTCTTTCGGCTTCTTCTCTTATTTTTGCTTTTTCCTCTTATTCTTCTGTTTCTACTTCTTGTTCTCCTTGTTCTTTTAGTTCTTTTGTTCTTCTTGTAGTTCTATATGTTCTTCTTCTTCTTCATCTTCTGTGACTTCTTCATTTTTGGCTTTTTCAATTACTTGTTCTTATTATGCTTATGCTTCTTCTTCAGCTGATTCTTCTGTTATTTCTGCTGTTTTGGCTTATTCTTCTGATATTTCTTCTTCTTCGGCTTAATCATTTGTTATTTCTGATTTTTCATCTTATTCTTCCTATTCTAATTCTTGCTCTTATTGTTCTTCTCCTTCTTCTTGTTCTTGTAGTTCCACATTTCCTTCTTCTTCATCATCTTCTTCTGTTTCTTCTGTGGTTTTTTTTTTGCTTTTTCAATTACTCCTCTGCTTTTTCTGCTTCTTCCTCATCTGAATCTTCTGTTATTTCTGGTTTTTCGGCTGATTCTTCTGTTCTTTTTGCTTTTTCCCATTATTCTTCTGTTTCTTCTTGTTCATCTTGTTCTTCTAGTACTTCTTGTTCTTCCTTAGTTCTACATCTCCTTCTTCTACTTCTTCAACTTCTTCTGTTTCTTCTGAATTTTTTGCTCTTTCAAGTACTTCTTCTTCTGCTGCTTCTTTTTCAGCTTATTCTGCTTTTATTTCTGCTTTTTCGACTCATTCTTCTGTTATTTCTCCTTTCTTGTCTTATTCTTCTGTTTCTACTTCTTGTTTTTCTTGTTCTTTTAGTTCTTCTTGTTCTTCTTGTACTTCTACATCCCCGTCTTCTTCTTCTTCATCTTCTGTTTCTTCTGCATTTTTTGCTTTTTCAAGTCCTTCTTCTTCTGCTTCTTCTGTTTCTTTTTCAGCTTATTCTTCTATTATTTCTGCTGTTTCGGCTTCTTCTCTTAGTTTTGCTTTTTCCTCTTATTCTTCCTATTCTACTTCTTGCTATTGATGTTCTTCTAGTTCTTCTTGTAGTTCTATATCTCCTTGTACTTCTTCTTCATCTTCTCTTTCTTCTGTATTTTTTTATTTTTCAATTACTTGCTCTCATTCTGCTTCATCTGCTTCTTCTTCAGCTGAGTCTTCTGTTATTTTTGCTTTTTCGGCTTATTCTTCTGTTATTTTTGCTTTTTTGGCTTATTCTTCAGTTATTTCTGCTTTTTCCTCTTATTCTTCTGTTTCTTCTTCTTGTTCTTGCAATTCTTGTTGTTCTTCTTGTAGTTCTATATCTCCTTCTTCTTCTTCTTCATCTGCTTCTTCGGATTCTTCATCAGCTTGTTATTCTATATCAGCTTGTTATTCTGTTATTCTTGTTATTATTTTGTTATTCTTTTTCTTGTTCTTTTGTTCATCTATTTTTTCCTGTTCTTCTAGTAGTTCTACATCTCCTTCTTCTTCATATTCTTCTGCATTTTTGCTTTTTCAATTACTTCTTCTGCTTCCTCTGCTTCTTCCTCAGCTTAATCTACGGTTATTTCTGCTTTTTTGGCTTATTCTTCTGTTATTTCTGCGTTTTTGGCTTATTCTTTTTCTACTTCTTGTTCTTCCTGTTCTTTTAGTTATTCTTGTTCTTCCTGTAGTTCTACATCTCCTTCTTCTTCTTCTTCATCTTCTTCTGTTTCTTCTGCATTTTGTGCTTTTTCAATTACTTCTTATTCTTCTCCTTTTTCTGCTTCTTCCTCAGCTGCCTCTACTGTTATTTGTGCTTTATCGTCTTATTCTTCAGTTTCTAATTCTTGTTATTCTTGTTCTTTTAGTTCTTCTTGTTTTTCTTGTAGTTCTATATCTCCTTCTTCTTCTTTTTCATCTTCTTCTGTTTCTTCTGCATCTTTTGCTTTTTCAATTACTTCTTCTTCTCCGGCTTCTTCCTCAGCTGAATCTTCTGTGATTTCTGCATTTTTGCCTTTTTCTTCTGTTATTTCTGCTGTTTCGTCTTATTCTTCTGTTATTTCTGCTTTTTCGCCTTCTTCTTCTGTTATTTCTGCTTTCTCCTCTTATTCTTCTGTTTCTTCTTGTTCTTCTTGTTCTGCTAGTTCTTCTTGTTCTTCTTGTAGTTCTATATCTCCTTCTTCTTCTCCATCTTTTTCTGTTTCTTCTGAATATTTTCCTTTTTCAATTACTTCTTCTTCTTCTTCTTATTTTCAGCTTATGCTTCTGTAATTTCTGCACTTTCAGCTTATTCTTCTGTTATTTCTGCTTTTTCGGCTTATTCTTCTGTTTCTACTTTTTGTTCTTTTATTTCTTCTTGTTCCTCTTGTAGTTCTACATCTCCTTCTCCTTCTTCGTCGTCATCTTCTGTTTCTTCTGCATTTTTTTGCATTTTCAATTACTTCTTCTCCTGCTTCTTCCTCAGCTGATTCTTCTGTTATTTCTGCATTTTTGGCTTATTCTTCTATTATTTCTGCTGTTTCGTCTTATTCTCCTGTGATTTCTTCTTTTTCGGCTGTTTCTTCTGTTATTTCTGCTTTTTCCTCTTATTCTTCTGTTTCTACTTCTTGTTCTTTTTGTTCTTTTAGTTCTTCTTGTTCTTCTTGTACTTCTACATCTCTTTGTCAGCTTATTCTTCTATTATTTCTGCTATTTCGGCTTTCTCTTCTGTTATTTCTTCTTTTTTGCCTTCTTATTCTTTTTCTACTTCTTGTTCTTCCTGTTCTTTTAGTTCTTTTTGTTCTTTGTAGTTCTACATCTCCTTCTTCTTCTTCTTCATCTGCTTCTTCTGCTTCTTCATTAGCTTATTCTGTTATTTCTGCTTTTTCGGCTTATTCTTCTGTTATTTCTGCTTTTTCAGCTTATTCTTCTATTTCTACTTCTTGTTCTTCTTGTTCTTCTTGTAGTTCTACCTCTCCTTCTCCTTCTTCTCCATCTGCTTCTTCTGCTTCTTCATCAGCTTATTCTGTTATTCTGCTTTTTCAGCTTATTCTTCTGTTATTTCTGCTTTTTCGAATTCTTCTGTTATTTTTGCTTTTTCCTCTTATTCTTCTGTTTCTACTTCTTGTTCTTATTGTTCTTGTAGTTCTTCTTGTTTTAGTAATTCTACATCTCCTTCTTCTTCTTCTTCATCGTCTTCTGCTTCTGCATTTTTGCTTTTTCAAGTTCATCTTCTTCTGCTTCTTTTTCAGCTTAATCTTCTTTTCCTTCTGCTGTTTCGGCTTATTCTTCTCTTATTTCCGCTTTTTAGGCTTATTCTTCTGTTTCTAATTCTAGTTCTTCTTGTTCTTCTAGTTCGTCTTTTTCTTCTTGTATTTCTACATCTCCATCTTCTTCTTCAACTTCTTCTGTTTCTTCTGCATTTTTTGCTTTTTCAATTAATTCTTCTTCTTATGCTGCTTCCTCCACTGTATCTTCTCTTATTTCAGCATTTTTGGCTTATTCTTCTGTTATTTCTGCTGTTTCGTCTTATTCTTCTGTTATTTCTGCTTTTCGGCTTGTGCTTCTGTTATTTCTGCTTTCTCCTATTATTCTTTTTTTCATCTTGTTCTTCTAATTCTCCTTGTTCTTCTTGTAGTTCTACATCTCCTTCTTCTTCTTCTTCACATTCTGTTTCTTCTGCACAATTTGTTTTTTCAATTACTTCTACTTCTTTTGCGTCTTCTGCTTCTTCATCAGCTTATTCTTCTGTTATTTCTGCTCTTTCGGCTTCTTCTCTTATTTTTGCTTTTTCCTCTTATTCTTCTGTTTCTACTTCTTGTTCTCCTTGTTCTTTTAGTTCTTTTGTTCTTCTTGTAGTTCTATATGTTCTTCTTCTTCTTCATCTTCTGTGACTTCTTCATTTTTGGCTTTTTCAATTACTTGTTCTTATTATGCTTATGCTTCTTCTTCAGCTGATTCTTCTGTTATTTCTGCTGTTTTGGCTTATTCTTCTGATATTTCTTCTTCTTCGGCTTAATCATTTGTTATTTCTGATTTTTCATCTTATTCTTCCTATTCTAATTCTTGCTCTTATTGTTCTTCTCCTTCTTCTTGTTCTTGTAGTTCCACATTTCCTTCTTCTTCATCATCTTCTTCTGTTTCTTCTGTGGTTTTTTTTTTGCTTTTTCAATTACTCCTCTGCTTTTTCTGCTTCTTCCTCATCTGAATCTTCTGTTATTTCTGGTTTTTCGGCTGATTCTTCTGTTCTTTTTGCTTTTTCCCATTATTCTTCTGTTTCTTCTTGTTCATCTTGTTCTTCTAGTACTTCTTGTTCTTCCTTAGTTCTACATCTCCTTCTTCTACTTCTTCAACTTCTTCTGTTTCTTCTGAATTTTTTGCTCTTTCAAGTACTTCTTCTTCTGCTGCTTCTTTTTCAGCTTATTCTGCTTTTATTTCTGCTTTTTCGACTCATTCTTCTGTTATTTCTCCTTTCTTGTCTTATTCTTCTGTTTCTACTTCTTGTTTTTCTTGTTCTTTTAGTTCTTCTTGTTCTTCTTGTACTTCTACATCCCCGTCTTCTTCTTCTTCATCTTCTGTTTCTTCTGCATTTTTTGCTTTTTCAAGTCCTTCTTCTTCTGCTTCTTCTGTTTCTTTTTCAGCTTATTCTTCTATTATTTCTGCTGTTTCGGCTTCTTCTCTTAGTTTTGCTTTTTCCTCTTATTCTTCCTATTCTACTTCTTGCTATTGATGTTCTTCTAGTTCTTCTTGTAGTTCTATATCTCCTTGTTCTTCTTCTTCATCTTCTCTTTCTTCTGTATTTTTTTATTTTTCAATTACTTGCTCTCATTCTGCTTCATCTGCTTCTTCTTCAGCTGAGTCTTCTGTTATTTTTGCTTTTTCGGCTTATTCTTCTGTTATTTTTGCTTTTTTGGCTTATTCTTCAGTTATTTCTGCTTTTTCCTCTTATTCTTCTGTTTCTTCTTCTTGTTCTTGCAATTCTTGTTGTTCTTCTTGTAGTTCTATATCTCCTTCTTCTTCTTCTTCATCTGCTTCTTCGGATTCTTCATCAGCTTGTTATTCTATATCAGCTTGTTATTCTGTTATTCTTGTTATTATTTTGTTATTCTTTTTCTTGTTCTTTTGTTCATCTATTTTTTCCTGTTCTTCTAGTAGTTCTACATCTCCTTCTTCTTCATATTCTTCTGCATTTTTGCTTTTTCAATTACTTCTTCTGCTTCCTCTGCTTCTTCCTCAGCTTAATCTACGGTTATTTCTGCTTTTTCGGCTTATTCTTCTGTTATTTCTGCGTTTTTGGCTTATTCTTTTTCTACTTCTTGTTCTTCCTGTTCTTTTAGTTATTCTTGTTCTTCCTGTAGTTCTACATCTCCTTCTTCTTCTTCTTCATCTTCTTCTGTTTCTTCTGCATTTTTTGCTTTTTCAATTACTTCTTATTCTTCTCCTTTTTCTGCTTCTTCCTCAGCTGCCTCTACTGTTATTTGTGCTTTATCGTCTTATTCTTCAGTTTCTAATTCTTGTTATTCTTGTTCTTTTAGTTCTTCTTGTTTTTCTTGTAGTTCTATATCTCCTTCTTCTTCTTTTTCATCTTCTTCTGTTTCTTCTGCATCTTTTGCTTTTTCAATTACTTCTTCTTCTCCGGCTTCTTCCTCAGCTGAATCTTCTGTGATTTCTGCATTTTTGCCTTTTTCTTCTGTTATTTCTGCTGTTTCGTCTTATTCTTCTGTTATTTCTGCTTTTTCGCCCTCTTCTTCTGTTATTTCTGCTTTCTCCTCTTATTCTTCTCTTTCTTCTTGTTCTTCTTGTTCTGCTAGTTCTTCTTGTTCTTCTTGTAGTTCTATATCTCCTTCTTCTTCTCCATCTTTTTCTGTTTCTTCTGAATATTTTCCTTTTTCAATTACTTCTTCTTCTTCTTCTTATTTTCAGCTTATGCTTCTGTACTTTCTGCTCTTTCGGCTTATTCTTCTGTTATTTCTGCTTTTTCGGCTTATTCTTCTGTTTCGACTTTTTGTTCTTTTATTTCTTCTTGTTCTTCTTGTAGTTCTACATCTCCTTCTCCTTCTTCGTCGTCATCTTCTGTTTCTTCTGCATTTTTTTGCATTTTCAATTACTTTTTCTCCTGCTTCTTCCTCAGCTGATTCTTCTGTTATTTCTGCATTTTTGGCTTATTCTTCTATTATTTCTGCTGTTTCGTCTTATTCTCCTGTGATTTCTTCTTTTTCGGCTTTTTCTTCTGTTACTTCTGCTTTTTCCTCTTATTCTTCTGTTTCTACTTCTTGTTCTTTTTGTTCTTTTAGTTCTTCTTGTTCTTCTTGTACTTCTACATCTCTTTGTCAGCTTATTCTTCTATTATTTCTGCTGTTTCGGCTTTCTCTTCTGTTATTTCTGCTTTTTTGCCTTCTTATTCTTTTTCTACTTCTTGTTCTTCCTGTTCTTTTAGTTCTTTTTGTTCTTTGTAGTTCTACATCTCCTTCTTCTTCTTCTTCATCTGCTTCTTCTGCTTCTT
This sequence comes from Talpa europaea, assembly GCF_964194135.1. Lineage (NCBI taxonomy): Eukaryota > Metazoa > Chordata > Mammalia > Eulipotyphla > Talpidae > Talpa > Talpa europaea. The sequence goes on from NW_028167904.1 coordinate 57,587, forward strand.
CATTAGCTTATTCTGTTATTTCTGCTTTTTTGGCTTATTCTTCTGTTATTTCTGCTTTTTCAGCTTATTCTTCTCTTTCTACTTCTTGTTCTTCTTGTTCTTCTTGTAGTTCTACCTCTCCTTCTCCTTCTTCTCCATCTGCTTCTTCTGCTTCTTCATCAGCTTATTCTGTTATTCTGCTTTTTCAGCTTATTCTTCTGTTATTTCTGCTTTTTCGAATTCTTCTGTTATTTTTGCTTTTTCCTCTTATTCTTCTGTTTCTACTTCTTGTTCTTATTGTTCTTGTAGTTCTTCTTGTTTTAGTAATTCTACATCTCCTTCTTCTTCTTCTTCATCGTCTTCTGCTTCTGCATTTTTGCTTTTTCAAGTTCATCTTCTTCTGCTTCTTTTTCAGCTTAATCTTCTTTTCCTTCTGCTGTTTCGGCTTATTCTTCTCTTATTTCCGCTTTTTAGGCTTATTCTTCTGTTTCTAATTCTAGTTCTTCTTGTTCTTCTAGTTCGTCTTTTTCTTCTTGTATTTCTACATCTCCATCTTCTTCTTCAACTTCTTCTGTTTCTTCTGCATTTTTTGCTTTTTCAATTAATTCTTCTTCTTATGCTGCTTCCTCCACTGTATCTTCTCTTATTTCAGCATTTTTGGCTTATTCTCCTGTTATTTCTGCTGTTTCGTCTTATTCTTCTGTTATTTCTGCTTTTCGGCTTGTGCTTCTGTTATTTCTGCTTTCTCCTATAATTCTTTTTTTCATCTTGTTCTTCTAATTCTCCTTGTTCTTCTTGTAGTTCTACATCTCCTTCTTCTTCTTCTTCACATTCTGTTTCTTCTGCACAATTTGTTTTTTCAATTACTTCTACTTCTTTTGCGTCTTCTGCTTCTTCATCAGCTTATTCTTCTGTTATTTCTGCTCTTTCGGCTTCTTCTGTTATTTTTGCTTTTTCCTCTTATTCTTCTGTTTCTACTTCTTGTTCTCCTTGTTCTTTTAGTTCTTTTGTTCTTCTTGTAGTTCTAAATGTTCTTCTTCTTCTTCATCTTCTGTGACTTCTTCATTTTTGGCTTTTTCAATTACTTGCTCTCATTATGCTTATGCTTCTTCTTCAGCTGATTCTTCTGTTATTTCTGCTGTTTTGGCTTATTCTTCTGATATTTCTTCTTTTTCGGCTTATTCATTTGTTATTTCTGATTTTTCATCTTATTCTTCCTATTCTAATTCTTGCTCTTATTGTTCTTCTCCTTCTTCTTGTTCTTGTAGTTCCACATTTCCTTCTTCTTCATCATCTTCTTCTGTTTCTTCTGTTTTTTTTTTTGCTTTTGCAATTACTCCTCTGCTTTTTCTGCTTCTTCCTCAGCTGAATCTTCTGTTATTTCTGGTTTTTCAGCTGATTCTTCTGCTCTTTTTGCTTTTTCCCATTATTCTTCTGTTTCTTCTTGTTCATCTTGTTCTTCTAGTACTTCTTGTTCTTCCTTAGTTCTACATCTCCTTCTTCTACTTCTTCAACTTCTTCTGTTTCTTCTAATTTTTTTGCTCTTTCAAGTACTTCTTCTTCTGCTGCTTCTTTTTCAGCTTATTCTGCTTTTATTTCTGCTTTTTCGACTCATTCTTCTGTTAGTTCTCCTTTCTTGTCTTATTCTTCTGTTTCTACTTCTTGTTTTTCTTGTTCTTTTAGTTCTTCTTGTTCTTCTTGTACTTCTACATCCCCGTCTTCTTCTTCATCATCTTCTGTTTCTTCTTCATTTTTTGCTTTTTCAAGTCCTTCTTCTTCTGCTTCTTCTGTTTCTTTTTCAGCTTATTCTTCTATTATTTCTGCTGTTTCGGCTTCTTCTCTTAGTTTTGCTTTTTCCTCTTATTCTTCCTATTCTACTTCTTGCTATTGATGTTCTTCTAGTTCTTCTTGTAGTTCTATATCTCCTTGTTCTTCTTCTTCATCTTCTCTTTCTTCTGTATTTTTTTATTTTTCAATTACTTGCTCTCATTCTGCTTCATCTGCTTCTTCTTCAGCTGAGTCTTCTGTTATTTTTGCTTTTTCGGCTTATTCTTCTGTTATTTTTGCTTTTTTGGCTTATTCTTCAGTTATTTATGCTTTTTCCTCTTATTCTTCTGTTTCTTCTTCTTGTTCTTGCAATTCTTGTTGTTCTTCTTGTAGTTCTATATCTCCTTCTTCTTCTTCTTCATCTGCTTCTTCTGATTGTTTATCAGCTTGTTATTCTATATCAGCTTGTTATTCTGTTATTCTTGTTATTATTTTGTTATTCTTTTTCTTGTTCTTTCGTTCATCTATTTTTTCCTGTTCTTCTAGTAGTTCTACATCTCCTTCTTCTTCATATTCTTCTGCATTTTTGCTTTTTCAATTACTTCTTCTGCTTCCTCTGCTTCTTCCTCAGCTTAATCTACGGTTATTTCTGCTTTTTCGGCTTATTCTTCTGTTATTTCTGCGTTTTTGGCTTATTCTTTTTCTACTTCTTGTTCTTCCTGTTCTTTTAGTTATTCTTGTTCTTCCTGTAGTTCTACATCTCCTTCCTCTTCTTCTTCATCTTCTTCTGTTTCTTCTGCATTTTTTGCTTTTTCAATTACTTCTTATTCTTCTCCTTTTTCTGCTTCTTCCTCAGCTGCCTCTACTGTTATTTGTGCTTTATCGTCTTATTCTTCAGTTTCTAATTCTTGTTATTCTTGTTCTTTTAGTTCTTCTTGTTTTTCTTGTAGTTCTATATCTCCTTCTTCTTCTTTTTCATCTTCTTCTGTTTCTTCTGCATCTTTTGCTTTTTCAATTACTTCTTCTTCTCCGGCTTCTTCCTCAGCTGAATCTTCTGTGATTTCTGCATTTTTGCCTTTTTCTTCTGTTATTTCTGCTGTTTCGTCTTATTCTTCTGTTATTTCTGCTTTTTCGCCTTCTTCTTCTGTTATTTCTGCTTTCTCCTCTTATTCTTCTGTTTCTTCTTGTTCTTCTTGTTCTGCTAGTTCTTCTTGTTCTTCTTGTAGTTCTATATCTCCTTCTTCTTCTCCATCTTTTTCTGGTTCTTCTGAATATTTTCCTTTTTCAATTACTTCTTCTTCTTCTTCTTATTTTCAGCTTATGCTTCTGTACTTTCTGCTCTTTCGGCTTATTCTTCTGTTATTTCTGCTTTTTCGGCTTATTCTTCTGTTTCTACTTTTTGTTCTTTTATTTCTTCTTGTTCCTCTTGTAGTTCTACATCTCCTTCTCCTTCTTCGTCGTCATCTTCTGTTTCTTCTGCATTTTTTTGCATTTTCAATTACTTCTTCTCCTGCTTCTTCCTCAGCTGATTCTTCTGTTATTTCTGCATTTTTGGCTTATTCTTCTATTATTTCTGCTGTTTCGTCTTATTCTCCTGTTATTTCTTCTTTTTCGGCTTTTTCTTCTGTTATTTCTGCTTTTTCCTCTTATTCTTCTGTTTCTACTTCTTGTTCTTTTTGTTCTTTTAGTTCTTCTTGTTCTTCTTGTACTTCTACATCTCTTTGTCAGCTTATTCTTCTATTATTTCTGCTGTTTCGGCTTTCTCTTCTGTTATTTCTTCTTTTTTGCCTTCTTATTCTTTTTCTACTTCTTGTTCTTCCTGTTCTTTTAGTTCTTTTTGTTCTTTGTAGTTCTACATCTCCTTCTTCTTCTTCTTCATCTGCTTCTTCTGCTTCTTCATTAGCTTATTCTGTTATTTCTGCTTTTTCGGCTTATTCTTCTGTTATTTCTGCTTTTTCGGCTTATTCTTCTGTTATTTCTGCTTTTTCAGCTTATTCTTCTCTTTCTACTTCTTGTTCTTCTTGTTCTTCTTGTAGTTCTACCTCTCCTTCTCCTTCTTCTCCATCTGCTTCTTCTGCTTCTTCATCAGCTTATTCTGTTATTCTGCTTTTTCAGCTTATTCTTCTGTTATTTCTGCTTTTTCGAATTCTTCTGTTATTTTTGCTTTTTCCTCTTATTCTTCTGTTTCTACTTCTTGTTCTTATTGTTCTTGTAGTTCTTCTTGTTTTAGTAATTCTACATCTCCTTCTTCTTCTTCTTCATCGTCTTCTGCTTCTGCATTTTTGCTTTTTCAAGTTCATCTTCTTCTGCTTCTTTTTCAGCTTAATCTTCTTTTCCTTCTGCTGTTTCGGCTTATTCTTCTCTTATTTCCGCTTTTTAGGCTTATTCTTCTGTTTCTAATTCTAGTTCTTCTTGTTCTTCTAGTTCGTCTTTTTCTTCTTGTATTTCTACATCTCCATCTTCTTCTTCAACTTCTTCTGTTTCTTCTGCATTTTTTGCTTTTTCAATTAATTCTTCTTCTTATGCTGCTTCCTCCACTGTATCTTCTCTTATTTCAGCATTTTTGGCTTATTCTTCTGTTATTTCTGCTGTTTCGTCTTATTCTTCTGTTATTTCTGCTTTTCGGCTTGTGCTTCTGTTATTTCTGCTTTCTCCTATTATTCTTTTTTTCATCTTGTTCTTCTAATTCTCCTTGTTCTTCTTGTAGTTCTACATCTCCTTCTTCTTCTTCTTCACATTCTGTTTCTTCTGCACAATTTGTTTTTTCAATTACTTCTACTTCTTTTGCGTCTTCTGCTTCTTCATCAGCTTATTCTTCTGTTATTTCTGCTCTTTCGGCTTCTTCTGTTATTTTTGCTTTTTCCTCTTATTCTTCTGTTTCTACTTCTTGTTCTCCTTGTTCTTTTAGTTCTTTTGTTCTTCTTGTAGTTCTATATGTTCTTCTTCTTCTTCATCTTCTGTGACTTCTTCATTTTTGGCTTTTTCAATTACTTGCTCTCATTATGCTTATGCTTCTTCTTCAGCTGATTCTTCTGTTATTTCTGCTGTTTTGGCTTATTCTTCTGATATTTCTTCTTTTTCGGCTTATTCATTTGTTATTTCTGATTTTTCATCTTATTCTTCCTATTCTAATTCTTGCTCTTATTGTTCTTCTCCTTCTTCTTGTTCTTGTAGTTCCACATTTCCTTCTTCTTCATCATCTTCTTCTGTTTCTTCTGTTTTTTTTTTTTTGCTTTTGCAATTACTCCTCTGCTTTTTCTGCTTCTTCCTCAGCTGAATCTTCTGTTATTTCTGGTTTTTCGGCTGATTCTTCTGCTCTTTTTGCTTTTTCCCATTATTCTTCTGTTTCTTCTTGTTCATCTTGTTCTTCTAGTACTTCTTGTTCTTCCTTAGTTCTACATCTCCTTCTTCTACTTCTTCAACTTCTTCTGTTTCTTCTGAATTTTTTGCTCTTTCAAGTACTTCTTCTTCTGCTGCTTCTTTTTCAGCTTATTCTGCTTTTATTTCTGCTTTTTCGACTCATTCTTCTGTTAGTTCTCCTTTCTTGTCTTATTCTTCTGTTTCTACTTCTTGTTTTTCTTGTTCTTTTAGTTCTTCTTGTTCTTCTTGTACTTCTACATCCCCGTCTTCTTCTTCATCATCTTCTGTTTCTTCTTCATTTTTTGCTTTTTCAAGTCCTTCTTCTTCTGCTTCTTCTGTTTCTTTTTCAGCTTATTCTTCTATTATTTCTGCTGTTTCGGCTTCTTCTCTTAGTTTTGCTTTTTCCTCTTATTCTTCCTATTCTACTTCTTGCTATTGATGTTCTTCTAGTTCTTCTTGTAGTTCTATATCTCCTTGTTCTTCTTCTTCATCTTCTCTTTCTTCTGTATTTTTTTATTTTTCAATTACTTGCTCTCATTCTGCTTCATCTGCTTCTTCTTCAGCTGAGTCTTCTGTTATTTTTGCTTTTTCGGCTTATTCTTCTGTTATTTTTGCTTTTTTGGCTTATTCTTCAGTTATTTATGCTTTTTCCTCTTATTCTTCTGTTTCTTCTTCTTGTTCTTGCAATTCTTGTTGTTCTTCTTGTAGTTCTATATCTCCTTCTTCTTCTTCTTCATCTGCTTCTTCTGATTGTTTATCAGCTTGTTATTCTATATCAGCTTGTTATTCTGTTATTCTTGTTATTATTTTGTTATTCGTTTTCTTGTTCTTTTGTTCATCTATTTTTTCCTGTTCTTCTAGTAGTTCTACATCTCCTTCTTCTTCATATTCTTCTGCATTTTTGCTTTTTCAATTACTTCTTCTGCTTCCTCTGCTTCTTCCTCAGCTTAATCTACGGTTATTTCTGCTTTTTCGGCTTATTCTTCTGTTATTTCTGCGTTTTTGGCTTATTCTTTTTCTACTTCTTGTTCTTCCTGTTCTTTTAGTTATTCTTGTTCTTCCTGTAGTTCTACATCTCCTTCCTCTTCTTCTTCATCTTCTTCTGTTTCTTCTGCATTTTTTGCTTTTTCAATTACTTCTTATTCTTCTCCTTTTTCTGCTTCTTCCTCAGCTGCCTCTACTGTTATTTTTGCTTTATCGTCTTATTCTTCAGTTTCTAATTCTTGTTATTCTTGTTCTTTTAGTTCTTCTTGTTTTTCTTGTAGTTCTATATCTCCTTCTTCTTCTTTTTCATCTTCTTCTGTTTCTTCTGCATCTTTTGCTTTTTCAATTACTTCTTCTTCTCCGGCTTCTTCCTCAGCTGAATATTCTGTGATTTCTGCATTTTTGCCTTTTTCTTCTGTTATTTCTGCTGTTTCGTCTTATTCTTCTGTTATTTCTGCTTTTTCGCCTTCTTCTTCTGTTATTTCTGCTTTCTCCTCTTATTCTTCTGTTTCTTCTTGTTCTTCTTGTTCTGCTAGTTCTTCTTGTTCTTCTTGTAGTTCTATATCTCCTTCTTCTTCTCCATCTTTTTCTGTTTCTTCTGAATATTTTCCTTTTTCAATTACTTCTTCTTCTTATTTTCAGCTTATGCTTCTGTAATTTCTGCTCTTTCGGCTTATTCTTCTGTTATTTCTGCTTTTTCGGCTTATTCTTCTGTTTCTACTTTTTGTTCTTTTATTTCTTCTTGTTCTTCTTGTAGTTCTACATCTCCTTCTCCTTCTTCGTCGTCATCTTCTGTTTCTTCTGCATTTTTTTGCATTTTCAATTACTTCTTCTCCTGCTTCTTCCTCAGCTGATTCTTCTGTTATTTCTGCATTTTTGGCTTATTCTTCTATTATTTCTGCTGTTTCGTCTTATTCTCCTGTTATTTCTTCTTTTTCGGCTTTTTCTTCTGTTATTTCTGCTTTTTCCTCTTATTCTTCTGTTTCTACTTCTTGTTCTTTTTGTTCTTTTAGTTCTTCTTGTTCTTCTTGTACTTCTACATCTCTTTGTCAGCTTATTCTTCTATTATTTCTGCTGTTTCGGCTTTCTCTTCTGTTATTTCTTCTTTTTTGCCTTCTTATTCTTTTTCTACTTCTTGTTCTTCCTGTTCTTTTAGTTCTTTTTGTTCTTTGTAGTTCTACATCTCCTTCTTCTTCTTCTTCATCTGCTTCTTCTGCTTCTTCATTAGCTTATTCTGTTATTTCTGCTTTTTCGGCTTATTCTTCTGTTATTTCTGCTTTTTCGGCTTATTCTTCTGTTATTTCTGCTTTTTCAGCTTATTCTTCTCTTTCTACTTCTTGTTCTTCTTGTTCTTCTTGTAGTTCTACCTCTCCTTCTCCTTCTTCTCCATCTGCTTCTTCTGCTTCTTCATCAGCTTATTCTGTTATTCTGCTTTTTCAGCTTATTCTTCTGTTATTTCTGCTTTTTCGAATTCTTCTGTTATTTTTGCTTTTTCCTCTTATTCTTCTGTTTCTACTTCTTGTTCTTATTGTTCTTGTAGTTCTTCTTGTTTTAGTAATTCTACATCTCCTTCTTCTTCTTCTTCATCGTCTTCTGCTTCTGCATTTTTGCTTTTTCAAGTTCATCTTCTTCTGCTTCTTTTTCAGCTTAATCTTCTTTTCCTTCTGCTGTTTCGGCTTATTCTTCTCTTATTTCCGCTTTTTAGGCTTATTCTTCTGTTTCTAATTCTAGTTCTTCTTGTTCTTCTAGTTCGTCTTTTTCTTCTTGTATTTCTACATCTCCATCTTCTTCTTCAACTTCTTCTGTTTCTTCTGCATTTTTTGCTTTTTCAATTAATTCTTCTTCTTATGCTGCTTCCTCCACTGTATCTTCTCTTATTTCAGCATTTTTGGCTTATTCTTCTGTTATTTCTGCTGTTTCGTCTTATTCTTCTGTTATTTCTGCTTTTCGGCTTGTGCTTCTGTTATTTCTGCTTTCTCCTATTATTCTTTTTTTCATCTTGTTCTTCTAATTCTCCTTGTTCTTCTTGTAGTTCTACATCTCCTTCTTCTTCTTCTTCACATTCTGTTTCTTCTGCACAATTTGTTTTTTCAATTACTTCTACTTCTTTTGCGTCTTCTGCTTCATCAGCTTATTCTTCTGTTATTTCTGCTCTTTCGGCTTCTTCTGTTATTTTTGCTTTTTCCTCTTATTCTTCTATTTCTACTTCTTGTTCTCCTTGTTCTTTTAGTTCTTTTGTTCTTCTTGTAGTTCTATATGTTCTTCTTCTTCTTCATCTTCTGTGACTTCTTCATTTTTGGCTTTTTCAATTACTTGCTCTCATTATGCTTATGCTTCTTCTTCAGCTGATTCTTCTGTTATTTCTGCTGTTTTGGCTTATTCTTCTGATATTTCTTCTTTTTCGGCTTATTCATTTGTTATTTCTGATTTTTCATCTTATTCTTCCTATTCTAATTCTTGCTCTTATTGTTCTTCTCCTTCTTCTTGTACTTGTAGTTCCACATTTCCTTCTTCTTCATCATCTTCTTCTGTTTCTTCTGTTTTTTTTTTTTTTTGCTTTTGCAATTACTCCTCTGCTTTTTCTGCTTCTTCCTCAGCTGAATCTTCTGTTATTTCTGGTTTTTCGGCTGATTCTTCTGCTCTTTTTGCTTTTTCCCATTATTCTTCTGTTTCTTCTTGTTCATCTTGTTCTTCTAGTACTTCTTGTTCTTCCTTAGTTCTACATCTCCTTCTTCTACTTCTTCAACTTCTTCTGTTTCTTCTAATTTTTTTGCTCTTTCAAGTACTTCTTCTTCTGCTGCTTCTTTTTCAGCTTATTCTGCTTTTATTTCTGCTTTTTCGACTCATTCTTCTGTTAGTTCTCCTTTCTTGTCTTATTCTTCTGTTTCTACTTCTTGTTTTTCTTGTTCTTTTAGTTCTTCTTGTTCTTCTTGTACTTCTACATCCCCGTCTTCTTCTTCATCATCTTCTGTTTCTTCTTCATTTTTTGCTTTTTCAAGTCCTTCTTCTTCTGCTTCTTCTGTTTCTTTTTCAGCTTATTCTTCTATTATTTCTGCTGTTTCGGCTTCTTCTCTTAGTTTTGCTTTTTC
>NW_028167903.1:0-66367 GCF_964194135.1 Talpa europaea
ACTTATAACAAACATCTTAGAGATTCAGAGAATCATAAGAGTTTACTATGAACATTCTGTATGCTGGTAAGCTGAATACCCTAGAGGAGGTGGATAAATTCTTGGAAATATACAACCATCCCAGGCCGAACAGCAAAGAAACAAGAAAATCTGAGCAGGTGCATTACAAGCAAGGAGATATATATATATATATATATATATATCTCCTTGCTTGAGATATATATATATCCTTGCTTGAGAAACAAGCATTGGTGTGGGTGCGGAGTAAAGGAACCCTTATACACTGTTGATGGGAATGTAAACTGGTCCATCCATCCCCTATGGAATACAGTTTGGAAGTTTCTCAAAATATTAAAAATGGATGTACCATATGACCCAATAATTCCACTCCTAGGTGACTATCCAAAGAAGAGAAAAACACTAATTTGAAGGGACACATGCACTCCTTATTGCAGCACTATTGACAATAGCCAAGCTATGGAAACTAAGTGCCCAAAAACAGATGAGTTGATCAGGATATATGGTATATATGTGCAATAGAATACGACTAGGTTATTAAAAAGAGATAAACTCTTGCCATTTGAGATACCATGGATGGAGCTGTAGGGAATTAGCAAAGCAAAATAAGACAGGGGCCTCCCTGGTGGCACAAGGGGTTAAGACACAACCTATGAAGCTATCTGCAGCCGCTGCAGCATGAGTTCGATCCCCGGCCAGGGAGCTACCCACATGGTGCAGGAGACCTCTCCTGACTCGCCCGCTGCACTCCTCAGCAGTGCATTTCAGTCAGTCTGCCTGTTCTGTTCCCCACTTTGTCTCTTGTGAATCCTCTCACCCCCCACATCTCTGGCCTGTACCCCAGTTCTTGAATGCAGAAATACATCTTTCAAAAAAAATAAGACAGAAGAATAAAGGCAAATACTGAATGGTGTCACTCATATGTGGCAATAGAGAAACAAACCAAAGGGTTAGATAAAGTCAAACCAATAACAAAACCTAGAAAGCTGACTTTATTACTGAGGCTACTAGAGGGGGAAAGGGGAAGGGGCAAGACCAAAGTGAGATGGGAGCCCAGGACGATGGGGGCTTTGGTGGGGGGTGTGGTGTAGAGACAACACCTGAAGGGGGAGACACTGTACCTCTAAAACACAAACCATGCTGTAATCCAACGTTGCTTCAAAAAAATACAAAGAAGTGGATATCTCATTTGGATCTAGAAACTTTAGGTTTGCTTATACCACCATTTAAGGATAAAAAAATATTAATAAATAGTCACTCACTTACCACTTCTATTATTTTTGTGTGGTCCATCAACATAAGCCAAATTGTAATTATTTATGTGCTCTTGTGGAACAATATCAATAATATCATTACCCTTTTCTTCATTTCCAACTGCTGGCTTTGTTACTTCTTCCTGTAAAGGCAAAACAAAAACCCAACTTCAGAAAACAACCATTCATTCATATGCTTACTCACTGAACTAATCTATCAGTAAGACCACAACATTTACTATACTGAAGTATAGGCACCAGCCCTGCCTGGAAAAAGCTGGAAATATAAATAAAAGACAAATTCTCCCCAATATTTCAGTTAGGGTAGAAATACATGAAGAAAATTAAGAACAGAAAAGTGTAATTCACGAGTTTTTCAACTGATATGAATAAAGTACAACCAGGGCACAAAGGAGAGCACAGTTAGTTGTACCTGGAAAGCTCAGGAATAGCTGACAGGATAGGGTTCTATCTTGCAATATACAACAAGTGCAGGGAGAAGGGAGTGAGAGTATTCTCGAAAGGTGATAGAAGCAAAATAATGACATACAAAGCAGAGAGTCTACGACTCTCAGGGTAATGAGAGTAACACAAGAACTCAGTTATTGGGAGTGGGATGGAAAAATAAAAGTAGAGAATCAGAGACAAACCAAAAAACATCAAGTGTCATGTGAGCATATGAACTTTCCCTTCAAGTAAAAGTATAGATTAAATAAACAATGGTGTTACATCAGTGCAAATATAGGTTAGTAAAGTCACTGTTGGCATTGTGAAGACGATATAAGGGAAGCAAACGAGAAAAGTATTTCAGAATTATAGTGAGAAAGTAAGTTACGGTAATAAGATATCAAAATTGGTAAGCAAGCAAACATATAGTTTGGTGAGTGACTGAATTGATGATTTCAAGGAGGATTGAAAACCAAGATTTTGGCTGCTTCTTGGGGTTTCAGGGGTGCTATTTGCTAGAATGGCAAAAACAGATGTCAAAGTAAATTACAAAGAGTCAGGATAGAGGAAAATCTTAGGGACAATGACTTTAGTTTCAAATATATCAAATTTGAGGAACCAGGAGACTTAGAAGAAAAATTGCATGAATACATTTGGATTAGAAATATTTCTACTACAGGAAGCAATGATGTTCCCTACTTAGGAAAAATTGCTAAGAAGGTAAGTATTCGTAAATTATACTAAACTGGTAGAATTATGCAAGCCTACACTGAACACTAAAATTTTGAAAATGAAAATAAGAGCAGGGGGGAGAAAATGAGATTTTTTTTCAGCTATATAATTCACATTTGTTCCAAGGATACAAAATGTACTCCTCACGAGTAAAAATAAATATTCACTTCTGGGATGTCACAGTAATATACATTTTTAAGCTTAATGAAAAGATTTCATTATAAAACACTAGTTCAAGATGCTACAAAAAGAGTCCATTTTAAAATTAATTTTAAAAGGCAAGTTTTAAAGTCTAAAGGAGATATGCTTGTGTGATTATAGAATTAAGTGGTGCTTTTAAGTATTACTCTGATGCAAGAAAATATATAAAACACTAGTTTAAAATTCAAATGGTTTTCCCATCCTCTGTGAACAGCACAAAAATAACTCATTTTCTGCTTATGCCACATAGAATGGTAAGATTGGAGAAAGGAACTAGCATAAAAAAATAATAAAACTGCCATTATACAAGTTGAAGATGTAAAAGTCTTCAAATATATCTGCAATTATCAAGCAAGACCCAATACTCACCTAGAAAAGAAGAAAGGGATTGAATAATAAAGTCATCAGTATGAAAGACTTGACATGTTAGGCTTAACAACTATGAAAAATAAGGTAAATAAAGTTTCCCAAGAATAATAGGAAATGCACACACTGCTACAGATACGTAAAAAGTGAAAATCATCTTCCAGAAATAATTTTGCATGTCCTGTTGGAAAGCCTTCCTTATGATTCTTTAACAATAAGGATATTTATATTAGGGGTAAAAATCATAAATTGTGATTCCATTCATTTGATGTGCATATATGTATTCATTACACACAGATAATATTAGGAAAAGATACATCAGAATCTTCACAGAAAAAAATTATTTCCATATTATTTTGTCTTTGAGTGCTGCAGCTTAAAATTTAATTTCTCATTAATGGATAGAGATTAAGAACCTCATTTACATAATGAGAAATTTTAATTACTGAAAAGACTAAAATAAATGGGTAACTTATTTCCTCTCTTTATTCTCAAAAAAATCAAATACCTACACCAAGATTATACCAAACAGTAAGCTAAGATAGTTAAAGAAATAAAGTCTCCCTCAAACAAAAGTAAGAAACCACAAGAAACAGAAGAGCCAAAAATTCAAAATTCATAAAACATCAGTAAGACCTCAAACATTTCACTTCCTATTGTCTATGAATATAAGTTTTGTTTTATTAACTATGTCATCTTTTTATTAACCTTACAGAAAGTGAGGAATAAGTTTTCTTTCAGTTCATAAGACATAAGACATTCAGTTCATAAGACATTCAGAAGAATCTGAACATTGTTTTTATGATCTGGCTTTGTTAATTTGCATTTAAAATAATTTCTATTGGTGCCTCCCTGGTGGCGCAGGAGGTTGGGCGCAGCGTTGTGGAGCTGCCCATAGCCTCTGCAGTGAGGGTTTGATCCTTGCCGGCCGGAGAAATACCCACCTGGTACCTCAGACCTCTCCTGTCTCGCCGCTACTCCCCTCAGCAGTGTATTTCAATTAGTCTGTCTCTTGTGCTCCCAACTCTGTCTCTGGTGAATCCTCTCTCCCTCCCGTACATCTGCCCTGTACCCCGGTTCTTGTATAAATAAATCTTTTAAAAAATAACAATAAAATAAAATAATTTCTATATATTTTATGATAGAGTTCCTGCTTTCACTTAATCCCACATTTCTGTCATGTTTTACTAATAATCTTTCTCATCTTCACTGTCTTATCCAATCTTCATATTTATCTTATTCTCACATGAATTCTCCCCTTCATCCTTCTCATCCTCCTATTCATCTAGCTGTTATTCCTAGTTGCTTTCTCATTTTTTCTGTCCACCATAGTATACTTAAGAATTGTTTCCTCTCATCAATCTTTATAAATCTCAATCCTTTGTACATCTCTCTTTGGTTATTCTGTGCTCTATTGTAATCTCAAGGAATTAAATTTCTTTCTAGGATTCTTTCCATCATGGTAAGGATCAGGGGAATGTTATGTACACAAGCATGGGGTGGGGGGGAGCTTTAAAAACAGAACAAAATGAATTACTTTTGTATGATCCAGGATTGCTAAAGACTTGAGAGGCTCAGGTGATGGAAAGGCAGGATGAGAAAAGTCCTGGACTTTCATTGATGGCTTAGAAAGGGTTTCAACTACATCTTCATTTTCACTCTCAGAATTGTTATTCTCAAATAAGCATCTACTTTCTGGTCTCATGATGGCACATTTGGCTTGTACTATAGTAAAAACAAAGTAAAGAGTACATAAGAATATCTGTATTTTCAAATCAGTGAACAACACAAAAAATAGTCTTCAGATGGCTTACTGTTTTTCCTGCATTGCTGAGAAGCAGTCATTAGCTTGGCAAAGTTCAGTTTCGGGACAGTCTATGGAAAAAAAATAACAGCTTTAAGAATAGCAAGTATCAAATTGCATAAAATAAATATAATATCACAATATTTCCAAATGTTATTTCCTTTATAACTTATTATTAAACAAATACTATGATATCCATTAGATTATTTTCTTTATCAGGATAACCAAAAATAAAAACTGTAAGTAGCTTAAAAGTAGTATTGAAAAAAAAAAACTAACACTATAAAATTTAAATTTATTATTTATTATAATTCAAAATGTGCTTGTCTGATTTGTGTGAATTTTTAATTGTAGGGAAAAATGAGAATTTATTTCTGAGCAGTATTTTATATAGATGGTCTGGAATGGCAAACAATGTAAGTAGTTCCTATTTTGTTTGTCCAAAAGATGAAGACAAATGATGGTGTAAATTCAGTAGCAAAAATGAAAAAAAAAAAAAATGAAGCTGCCTTGTGGGGCAGTGATTCATGAATGAAAGCAACACTCAGATAATAAAGAGAAACTAAATTAAGAGCAAGAAAATTACTTTCACAAAAGAACACTTTACCTTGGTTTCAAAATCTAAGTCTTCATCGTCTGCTGTAGGCCATGAATCAATGCCAGGTTTGCTGGAAAGCCTTGAGAGGTAAAATACTGACTAAATATGAGTGATTTAATTTCTGTATTAAAAAATTCAAGTAAAAGTAGGTTATCTAAATATTAAGTTTCTTGATATAATTTAAATTTGATCTCAGTTATTTAAAAAAAAAATTCAGTTTTCTGTTTCTTATTCTACCTCTCCAAACACGTAAAATATTCGGTAAAATCACATTCTTAGTTCCCACGCAAAAAGTGACAGCCCATATATTGGCAAAGTCTGAGAATTCTTTGTTTTTACCAAAAGTCCTGACCTATGTAGCTCAGTATTATCAAGTCTCCTGATTTTTGAAGGGATCTAAGCTACCCTCTATAACCTGAGGTGGAGGGAGATGATATCACATTCTATTTACTGTAACAAGTGGCTCAAGTTATTATATATTTCAACAGACACCTTAAAGTTTGCTGGTGCCTTCAATTAAACAAACTAGCAGTAGCCTTTTGAGGGTTCCCCTGAACCCTCCACTTAATGTGCCTTTCTACACAACTTCCAACATACCGTGTCCATTGTTCCTGTAATTCATCTGAGTTGCTATAAACCCTAATATTCACATCTCTTTTCTAAGTCCCTTATCACTCTCCAACCCAGTGTCGTTCCTCTTGAAACATGCCACTTCCCTGCTTATTCTGTTCCAGAGACCATGGAGAGACCACAGCTATTCTTCATTTACAGTAAGACAATCCATCTGAAGGAGTGTAAGGTATCACTCATTATACCTAAGAAGACTTGTTGATTAGGGCTTGAGTACATAGTTCTAAAGTTCTGGCTATAGCTTCTGAGATCTGCCTTAAAACTTTTGAAGGTGACAACAAGGTAATTTGACACTGCAACTGTCAAATTATTTAGGTCAAATGCTTGGACAAGCCAGGTTTCTTAGAAGAACTGTAAAGCAAAGTTAACACAAACTAAAGTTAACTTTCTCAGCTGATCTGATTTAGATCTCTCTCCAGTGCCAGTGCTACACAAGTACATGTCAATCTACACTGAAAGAGAGAATGGATTTTTGAGAGAGCAGGATGACTGTCAACTCATGGGTCAGTAGCTTTGTAAACAATGGAATCATGTTCCAAGATTCCTGAACCACAGTTACCTAGTTAGCAAAAAAAGAGCTATAGCAGCACAGCTACTTTGCAAAACTATGGAGATGACTATATGAGATAAGTTGTTAACCACATAATACAGCGTGTAGTCAGGGTAAAACACTCAACAAATATTAGTTCCTTTTCTCTGCACTTAGTTAACAAACAATATTTTTAACCAATAAACTCGTACCTGCTTAAAGAATCTTCTTCAGAACTCTCATCCACTAGTAAAGACAAAAGGAAAATACATTTTAAATCAATAACAGAAAAACACAGAGTATTAAAATACAAGTGTAAATCTGATGTTTTGCTAAAATGCATGTCTTTGGAGCCACACCTGGAAATTATACTAGAGTGAGCATTCTACTATCAGTATGTAATTAATGTGTTAAAAACTCTTAAGCCCTTGCCCTTATATAATTATCAAATGCATGAAACTTGAAATCATTTACCAAAATTTGGTACCTACACATGAACTGCTGTTAACAATGAAATAAAACTAACATGAAATGGCATCACTAGCAGAACCAGCATACATTGCCACACATTGCCAATGTCAAACTTAAATAACATGATTTTTGTGGCAGTCCACCAATAGTAGTTAGAGGAAGTATAATAATCTTGCTGTGACACAACACAACTTCACCTCTTTAGTAGAGACTGTTCAGTTTAGGATGAAACGCCCTATCACAAGGAAGTTCGGTTTACAGTCACCTATTTTGTAGCAGGGCAAAAGAGGAAATAGATTCTCTAGTTTTACTTCCAAGTGCAAGATAGGTATGGACTTTGTGATTCTAGTTTTATTAATTGCAACCTGTTCAAATTGTCTCCTTCCATTGGTAGGGTCTTTTTCTGTACCCACCTCATAGACCAGAATTGTCCAGTTAATGCTGTGCAGTAGTGCAGGATGCCATTTTTCTCAACCCTCCTCATTATGTGACAAATGTCAACAAAAGCATGCTTTTCCAGCTAATAAGGTATATTTTATCAGATACTGTGTTGATGAACAACAGCAAAAACCATAAAGGACAAAGAACATCTTAAAAACTACATTCAACTTCCTTGGATTTTAACTTCTTAAACATTCAAAAAGATGGTCACGGTAGGATTCCACAAGACATTCTGCAAAAGGCAAAGCTATGGAGACAGTAAAAAAGATCAGTGGTCACCAGAGATTAGGAAAATGGAGGGATGAGTAGGCAGAGCACAGAGGATTTTACAGCCATGAAGCTATTCTGCATAACACTACAATTATTGGATATGTCACTATACATTGTCATAATGCACACACCTATAGAATTCACAACACCAGGAGTGAATCCTAAGGTAAACACAGACTCTGGGTGATAATAATGAACCAATCAATGTAAGCTCAGGAGTTGTAACAAATGTACCTCTGGTGCAGGATGTCAACAATGAGGGAGGCTGTCCCCACATGTATGGGGATCTGGGACATGTGGGAACTCTGCACTTTATGCCCAATTTTGCTATAAACCTAAAACTGCTATACAAATGAGTTAATAATTTTTTTAAAAGATATCATCTGAACCTGGTATTACCATGTATCATTGATATTGTCAGGATATAGTCACCTTGAAAATTAAGATAAAAATCAAAATGACAGACTGTTGATATTATCTCCCCAACTGAAGTATACAAAAATACACAAAGTAAATAAGCCTGATCATATACTTAGGCAGAAAAATTTTACTGAGCAATATGACTGAATTTCTTACTTTATAATTAACAGGATTTAGCATAACAGGAACCAGAACTGGATCAATTTTTATTCTAATTTTACATCAGATATCAGTTGGCTAGGCAGGAATTCGATCAAGATGGTGTCTTAAGAGGTCTGTTGCATTGCTTTTAGGGGGATAATTTGAAAGTTATACAGAGAGGTATAAACCTGGAGGGTCCTGTGACTTGGGGTGAAACTGGAGCAGCTCTTGGATATTGGCGACCAGCAGGGACTGCACCTGAGGAAACTCATGTTTCATTAAACAAGGGGTGCAAGGAGGGCATCTCCTCGAGTTGTGGTCTGGGGCAGGGAGACCTGAATGGTGTGGAGGTGCACACTCTTGACTGAAGGGAAACATGTACAGAGGAGGCGGGCCACTCCTGTCAAACCAGGCTCCCCATAGAAGAATAAGGACCATAGTGCACTGGGCAGCACTCAGCCTTCCCCACCCCTCAAGACTGGTACTGACCTCTTGAAGCGCACTGACAGCACGCAGGCTGCAGACTCTGGTCTGGAGCCCAAAGAGGAGGGACATGGGAAGCGCCACAAGAACAACCCAGAGCCTCCCCCAGGACACATTTCAAACAATAATTGGTCCCCTCCAGGGCTCTCCCTTAACCCCTCACTCAGTATTCAAGATTAGGCCTCCTGGCCTAAAGAAGTTGAGAAAGACCAATAAATAAATAAATAATAATTAAAATTAAATAAAACCACCGTGCCACTTGATGGAAAAGCAGAAGTAGTGCAAATATTTATGCAACTGTTTCAGGTGCTTTAAAAAAAATAGGGGCATCTAAAACAGCAAAATGGGCAGACTCAATGGCTTCAAGATCTGGAAAGGCCAACATCTAAAAATACAACACGTGGCACAGCTTGAGACCTCAAGGGAATATGTCACTATAGATAAAGAACAATTAACTCTCCATAATCGAACCACAAAGACATGGAAGATTTTATCTTCCTCTTGGTACAGAATTAAACACTGTCATGATAAAGACATTGAAAGAAATAGTAGAAAATGCAGAAAACAAGTCCAAGAGATAACTCTGTAAAGTTAAAAACAAAATTTAGAAAAACAGATGACTCAGATGAGAAAATTAATGACCAAAAAGAAAAGAACAGGGTTGCAAAATATAAAAAGATATATAGAGGAGATAAAAAATTCTGGAAAGTCAAAGATGGCCTCAGAGCAGGCCTTTAGGATGATCCAAAGGCTGACCCACATTGGAACTGCACCCAGAGGGAACCGTGTCTGGGGCAAAACTGGAACACGTCTCAGACATCGGAGACCAGACCACACCAGAAAGGACAACAAAAAGATTCATGCATAAGCCAGAAGTTGGTGGAGACAGACAACTGGGGGTTGTGGTCACAGGTGGGAGGCCGCCTTCCGAACCACAGCTCTGCTGCCTCGCTGGCATAACTCAGAAGGGACCGAGCCTAAGCTAGGTCCTAAGCAGTGTGGAGCCACAATAGCAGACATGAGCAGAGGAGCTGGGGTGCTCCCAGCAGGCCAGGTGCCCAGTGAAAGGAATAGAGACTGTGTAGTGGGCTGTGTCCCCATTCCCATAGCCCTTAGGATGGTGCTGACCTTGTGAACCTCGCTGAGAGCACTCAGCCTACAGAGACGTGGGTGTGAAACCCTACAGTGGAGGGATTCAGTGGTGCTACAGGCATGAGCTAACACCCTGCCGCCTGCCCACCAGAGCCTGGACCCTCCAGGCCCTTCCCCAACTCTGACTCAATGGCTTCAAGATCTGGAAAGGCCAACATCTAAAATTATAAAGCTGGGAAAACTTCAAAAAAGAAAGAAAAAGAGAGAGAGGAATGGAGGGAGGAGAGAGGGAGGGAAGGGAGGAAGAAAGGAAGGAGAGAGAGGAGAAAGGAGGAAGGGAGGGAGAGGGAGTGGAGGAGGGAGGGAGGAGGGAAGGGGGAGGAAGGGAGTAAGACAGTGCCACCTGCTGGAAAAGTCGAACAGCAAAAGGCAAAATTATTGCTACAGTAACATTTAAAAAATACAGAAATCAAAAGGAGCAAAATAGGCTAACAGAAAAATACAGCACATGGCACCTTGACATATCAAGGGACTACATTATCACAAGGCAAGAATAACCTTCCAAAATCCCCTATCAATAATTCAAAGAACAGGAAGAAAACTCAGAAAAGCAAATGAATGATGTGAGAAATAAAATTAATGAACAGAAAATACAAGTTGAAGCTTTAAATGATAAAATGATGGCTATGCAGGATGTGAAAAGATCAACAGAAGCAATAAAATATTCTGGAGAAGCTATGGAAGCAGAATAGAACAAATGCAAGACTGAATTGGTGACATCAAAAATTATAATGCACAAAGGACCCAGGAGGAAGAAGAAAGAGAAGTATAAAGAAAAAGAGTCAAGAAACCCTTCAAGAATGAACTGATTCATTAGGAAAGGCAACATAAGCATCCAGGAGCAGAAGAGAAAGAAGGAACAGAGATCTTGTTCAAAGAAATGATAGAGGAAAACTTCCCAAAGCTGGTTAAGGAACTAAACATACAAGCCCATGAAGTTAAAAGAACACCTGGTTATCTAAATGTAATGAGACCTACACGAAGATGTGAAACTTCCAAGAGTTCAAGACAAAGACAGAATATTGAAGGTAGCTAGGGAACAAAAACAGATCATCTGTAAAGGTACTCCCATCAGGCTTACATCAGAGTTCTCTGAAGCCACCATACAAGCAAGGAGAAAATAGAATGACATATTCAAAATACTGAAAAATAAGAACTGCCAGACAAAAATACTACATACCCTGAAATACTCTCCTTCAGATATGAGAGAGAAATAAATGCCTTCCCAGACAAACAGAAATTGAAAGAATTTGTAAACACTGGTCTCCAACTGCAAGAAATGTTGACAGGAGCTCTTCTAATTCGGAGAAGAAAATCTACAAATAAAAACCTGACCAAGGAAGTAGATAAGTAAACTAAAGACAAAATGACACTGTGCTTAAAATGAAAATATACCCCACTGAATGGCAGAAAATATTTGCACATCAAATATCTGACAAGAGGCCAATAGCTAAACCACTGAACAGCAACAATAAAACCTCCAAATCCAATCAAAACATGGGCACAAGGGCTAAAAAACTTCTCCAAAAAAGCACACAGATGACAAATAGGCGCATGACAAAAATGCTCATCGTCACTAGATATGAGGGAAAGGCAAATAAAAACCATGATGAGGTACCATCTCAAACCTGTGAGAAAGATCCATATTTAAAAGACCAGAAACAACTGTTAAGGAAGATGTTGAGAAATGGGACCTTATACACTGCTGGTGGAAATGTAAACTTATCTATCGCCTCAATAGGAAGAATACGCAGTTTTCTCAAAATATTAAAAATAGATCTAACATATGATTCAGCAAATTTTACTCTTAGCTCTCTATTAGAATGCAAAAACACTTAACTTGAAGGGATATATGCAGCACAATTTATAATAGCCAAGTATGGAAACAACCTAAATGTCCAAGTACTGATGAGCATATAAAAATGTGGCATATATACGCTAGGGAATACTACTCTGCTATAAAAAGAGACAAACTCTTGCCATTTCTGACAACATGGGTGGAACTGGAGGGAATTATTCTCAGCAAAGTAATTCAGAAGGAGAAAGAAAAATACTGAATATTTTCACTCACATGTGGAACATAGGAAAACAAAACAAAGGATCAGGAAAATCCAAACAAAAAAAAACCCCTAGAAATCCTACTGAAAACTTGAGGGTAGCAGAGGGTGGAGGGAGGTTGGAGAGCAATGTAGAATAGAGCCAAAGGACTACGGCGGATGACTATGGATAGCTTGGTAGTAGGTGCAGTGTGGGAACATGCATCTGAATAAGTGTGATTCTGTACCTTCTTTTATTTTTTATTTAAATTTATTTTTATATTCCCCATACAATTACGACCCCCTTATTTTGACCCCAATCCCTTGTTTCCCTGCCCCCCACCCCCCACAGAGTGTCTCTGGTTCATGGTTGTTTGTTGATTTTGATATTTTCTTTCTTATAGTTATTCTTTTTCCTTGTCCCTTATTTAAGTTTTCTAGATTCCTGCTATGAGTGAGACCATCCAGTATTTTTCTTTTTCTTTCTGGCTTATTTCGCTGAGCAAGATCCCTTCCAGCTCCATCCATGTTGCTGCAAATTGCATGTGTTTATCCTTTTTGAATGCTGAGTAATCTAATTATAGTGAGTATCGTGAACCAATGTTACATGAATTTAAGAGTGTAGTATACCTGGAGCTACCATACAACCCAGCAATTCCACTCCTAGGGATCTACCCAAAGGACACAAAAAACATGTCATATCATCATATTAGCTGCTATTAAATAAATTTAAGATAACAGCAAACGCTGAGGCAGGATTACAGATATTATGCAGACATTTCAAGAAGTAGGCCTGAGATGCCTATCTTTAGAAATTCCTGCTTGAATAGCTGACCCATGGTTGTGAATGGGAACTTGGACTTGAAAGGGTCTACCATTCCCTAACTGATTGATAAAGGTGGCTCACTGTGTCTCAACTGTGTGTGCAAACAATGTGGTTTCTGCTGAACACTTCGCTTTCCTTTTGGGATTGTGGGATTTCAGTACATGCTAGGAAGAGGAAGCCTACGTGACTAGACTGCAGCTGTAACCTCAGGCACCCAGTCTCTAAGGAGGCTCTGGCACTAGAAGACAACATATTTTCATGCCGGAGAAATTAAGCAGATATTGGTAACTACACAGGAAAATGACTCTTGCAAACTTGAATCGGGTTTCCTCCATTTTGCCAGAGCCACATTTCTCTTTGCTGATTTTGCCTTGCATCATTTCACTACAACAAATGACAGGCATGAGGACAAATATATGCTGAGCCCTGTTAGTCCTCACCAAATAACCAATGGGGTGTGATTTGAGGAGCCTCTAACCATGAGTGCATTTTATGAAACTCTTATTATTTGGGTTGACATATTATACACAATTATCATCAGACGGTTATTTCACAGAACACCTTTCTTTGATTCTGTTTTTCTTGTTATCTGTCTTTCAGGTTCCTGTACTTCTGTCAATTTGAAGAAAGGCATAAAAGGGATACAGGAAACGAAGTCAGAAAAGAATGTGAAATAAGCAACAATCCTATTTTAATCAGAATTTTTAAAAGCACTGATAATTGGCAAAATGGCCTATACCATGAAAGCTATGAAGACAACACGCTCAATTTTCTCCAACTATGCAGGGTTTAAGTCCTTTTTATAATAGTTATGAATCAAATAGGTCACTGAAGTAATTATGGAAAAATGTATAACTATCACAGGTAGTATAACAATGTACTACTTGTTACATAGTTTTTGCTTCTAAACTTTTTCTTAATTCTTATGAAACAAAAGCCACCACTCACTTATTACAGGAAGTTGTTGACAGAAGTAGTCAAAATGAAAAAAAGGAAAAGAAAAATGCACCCAAAATGTAGGATGAGTTGTTATTCCACCCTGTATACAGTGATCTTGATCATTTACAATCAACAGAACTGATGGCTGAGGGAGACTGAGTTATCTTATATGTGGATGGTTGGAAAGTTTGGTAATCTAATTGAGTACATAATCTAGTTAAGCCACAGATGATCAATTTCTGAAAAAAATGTAATATCTAAAAAGCACTTCACAATAAAACTATGCCAGATAAAACTTTGTGTTTGATAATCCAGAAGACACTTTAATCCTGGCAGACCATCATCAGTAGTTCTGAGATTGTGATGCAGATACAAAGATATTCACCATAAGAAACTAACAGACTAAGAGATAAATGTTTGGTTAGGTAACCAATGACCTTAAAAGGAAATGTACACCTTTGTCAAACATAGATATGTTTTCATGTGTTCTGATTGTGGTAGATTCCAAGACAATTTTCCACAGGATGACATTTAGAAGGCAACACTAAAGAGTAGGCAAATGAAAAGAGAATCCTGAGACATAGCACTAAAATAGTCAGGGACTGACTTTTTACTAATATCATGAGAATTCCCAAATAACTGAGAACTAGTATATTCAGAAATATTATTTTCTCCTGGTATATTAGTTTTCTGCAATAAAATATTTAGGAGATCCCAGTGTCTCCAAACTGTGGGTCTGTAGAGGAAATCTGATCAAAACATGAAACTATCAAAACATGGTTGTGGTATGATCCCCTATAAATTAGGGTCTGACAGTGGCTTGAGGTTGTGTTGGCCAAATTTTCATTTCAGTATGCCTCCAGGGGAATGCAACCAGAATGTGAGAAAAACACAAGCATTTCCACAAAAAGCAAGTAGGAAAGACAATCATTTTTCTCACGGTGTATCCCAAGGTTTTGACAATTATGGAAAATGTTGGCATGTGTACTCACTAGGACACACTTTCCCCAACCCTAGGTGTGTATGTAGCACTATCCTTACAAAAAAGGTTGTCATGACCTTGGTAGATGTGATTACTTTTCCATATTTGGACACTGAATGTACCAGCCATTTAAATAGTCGATCTAGGATGCTAAAATTGTTCTTTTAAAAATTACTATCAAAGAGATTTTAAAAATTAAATCCAACTTACTCTTCAATATATTTACTTGATACAACTGATACTTCTCCTCCTTAAAATTCCAATTTAAAAAAAATGTTTGTAACATTGCTTCCTGATTCCTGTTTTACTGTTCTTGAGTCCATTCTTCAGTTATTTTATTAACTTCCTTGACCATCCATTGAGGCTGGTATTCCCAAGGTATTGTCAATGGCCTTCTCCTTAATCCATATGTTCTTCATCACAGACAGTTCATTCAAATCTATGATGCTGCCTTATAATTACTGTAAGATTATTTCAAATATGTATCTCTAACCTTGAGCTTTAGCTATTATCCAAGTAGCCAAGAAAAATGTTGGTCTTCCCTGCTGACCTGATGTTCTTCTTTGTTCATGAGACAAAGTCCTACTCATTCTTGTCCAAGGTAAACGCTAGGGCTCACCCCAGAATCCTATGAATCATCTTGGATTTGTCTCTAGCTCCCTTAACTTTTTATACTCAATAATCACTAAGTTCTTTACCTGCCTCTCCTTTACAGTTCCACTCTAGTCCTCTGGGCAAGCATGGCTCTTCCCTTATGGCTTGCACAGGAAAAAAGCGCAAACTAAAGCCCAAAACCACCTACAATAATTACTGTTATTTCATAATGAATACATTTTTAGAGCAAAACAACTGAGACAGAAAGCCTAGAAAACCCACCTTTCCCCCTTTTTTATTTTAATGAGGTAACAGTGTCCAAAACTGTAGACGTTTCAGGGGTACAATATCTTACAACACCAATTGTATATATCACCACTCACCCACCATGAAAAAAAATCAACATTTTAAATGGAATAAATTGAGCTTGCTGACTTGACTTATTTCAGCATGGATATGTGAAAACTTCAGAATGGACTAATACTAGCTCCAAAAAACTTATCTCACAATCTCTTTATGATTTCCTTCAACCTTTACATGAAGGGTTAGCAAACTCTGGCCCATAGACAAACTCCACCCTGCATCTGATTTTAAAAATAAAGCTTCACTGGAGCACAGTCATATCTAGTCCCTTATGGCCTGTGACTGCTTCCCATTACAATGGCAGAGTTGAGCAGACATGACAAAGACCACATGGATTAAAACATTTAGTAACAGGCCTTTACAGGAAAAGCTCTCTAATTCCTGCTTTATACAATAACCACAGTGCCCTAACTCTCAAGTCCAAGCTTGTTACTCTAATGCTGAAAATTCTTCAATGAATCCCTGTGGCAAACAGAGCTAGCACCTTCCCTAATAGCCAGCCATTCTCATCCTCTTTGCTATTGTTGAAGAAACTCAAGTCGGAGCCCCTCCACAGTTCCACAAAGAGAAATGATTGTCCTGAGCTAATCACACTAACCACGTTTCCTTTACCAGTGACTGGTTTATTGGTGTGCTTATGATGTAATCCAACCAATACAGTGTTAGGGGAAGTCTACTACAAGCTTCTGAGTTTACTTCCTGTTTAAAAGAGACACGTGAAGAAAAGCAGCCTTTTAGCCTCTGGATATTGTTATGGGAGAATATGATGCTTGGAATCACTGCTATTAGCCAACGAGGCAAGCAGACAAACAAAACACCCCCAACCCCACAATTGAAAGAGGGACAACTGGAATCCTGATGATATCACTGAACCCCCAAACAATGATGATTCCTATCATTTCAGCCACTGTTATTTAACTGTCATTTAACCTGTTAACTGTTGCTAAAAGCCTTCTACCTGATAAATCTCCCAAGGTGCACAGGGTTCAGGGGAGGAGTCCCTCCTTTATACTACCATCAGGCTGTCATCAGCTTGCCCTCGCTAGTTATTCACCTCTTTTCCAGCCATTCCCAGAGCACACTTTTCATACCAACAAAACGAACAGCTTATGAATTCTGCAAAATTCACTCCTGCATCAAAGTCTTTGCACTACTGTTCACTTTTTAAAAACTCAAATTCCTTACCAAGAATTTAAAACATCTGGCACTTATTAAGCAGCAACCAAAAACAATAACAAGTAACTTTTGTTACTACTTTTTTGATTTCTATACTATCGATAGGTATCTTTTTTTTTTGGTAAAGATTTATTTATTTATGCATATAATAACTGGGTACAGGCCAGAAGTGCAGGGGGTGAGCAGATTCACCAGAGACAGAGTGGGGAACAGAAGACACAGACTGACTGAAAAAACACTGCTGAAGGGAGCAGCAGGCGAGTCAGGGTAGCTCCCTGGCCGGTGGGGATCAAACTCATGCTGCAGAGGCTGAGGATAGCTTCACATTGCTTTGCTTAACCCCTTGCACCACCAGGGAGGCCCTAAATAGATAATCTTAAGAATGATCTCTTCTTGGACCTCCCTGGTGGCGCAGGCGGTTGAGCACAGCACTGTGAAGCTGTCTGCAGCCTCTGTAGTGCCGGTTCGATCCCCACTGCCGGCCTCAGAGCAACCCACATGGTGAGCAGACCTCTCCTGTCTCGCCCACTGCTCCCTTCAGCTGTGTATTTCATCAGTCTGCCTGTTCTGTTCCCGGCTCTGTCTCTGGTGAATCCTCTCACCCTCCCGAGCATCTGGCCTATACCCCAGCCCTTGCATAAACAAACAAATAAATAAATAAATAAATAAATCTTAAAAAAAAAAAAGATATTTTCTTGGTATTGGTGCATACTGGCTAAGTTTTGCAGTTTTTTTTTTTTTTTTTTTGCTACCTATTTAGAGTACCCGACAGGTGTTGTTGAGCCTCCAGTTTTAAAAGATACAGTTGTTGTTTTTTTTTTTTTAAGATTTATTTATTTACACAAGAACCGAGGTACAGGCCAGATGTGCGGGAGGTGAGAGGATTCACTAGGGACAGAGGGAGGAACAGAACAGGCAGACCAACTGAAATACACTGCTGAGGGGAGCAGCGGGAGAGACAGGAGAGATCTGCGGTGCCATGTGGGTATCTCTGCCACTGGCAGGGATCTAACAGGCACTGCAGAGGCTGCGGACAGCCTCACAGTGCTGCACTCAACCGCCTACACCACCAGGGAGTCACAAGATATAGTTACTTTTTTAGTGAGAAAAAGCATGATGTAATAATTAATTTACATTTAACATATGTAATCCACTTGTTGGAAAAACTGAATAAAGATCATTTTTAAAACAAGTCCCATTTGTTATGATGTTATTAGGAAGAACATATAGCATACTAACTAATAACCTTTTTCTTTTTTATAAAAGGTATTATATGGTATTTTAGGGTCCATGGGAACTAAATAAGTGACTTTCTTTTTTTTCCAGAAAGACAACATTGTCTCAGATTTTCAATTATCTACAATTAATTTTCTAAACAATTGTGAAAGCCATGTATAATTACAATTATACATGTAATTGAGCACATTAATCTTTTTCATTATCAAAACTCCCTTATTTTTCCTTTCTTTACCTATGGTAGGAACACCAAGAGTCGTTCACTATCTAAAGTCTTACCTGCATTGCTAATTGCTGGAGAAGAATGAAGTCTCTTCTACTTCATATTGAGAAATTAGTTGATGATTGCTGTGATTAAAAAAAGGTGATAATCATATTACCATTTTAATAGTAGTTTCATATATCCAAAGGATAATTATCCTGTATACTTCAAATTCGTATGGTCTACAAATTTTTACAAAACGTAATTTAAAAGGGGCCTCCCTGGTGGTGCAGCGGTTGACTGCTGGGCTGCGAAGCTGCCCACAGCCTCTGCAGCACCAGCTTGATTCCCGGCCACCGGCAAGGATCCCACATGGCGCAACAGACCTCTCCTGCCACTCCTGCTGGTCCCCTCAGCAGTGTACTTTGGTCCTTCTGCCTGTTCTGTTCCCCGCTCTGGTTCTGGTAAATTCTCTCACACTCCCGCACTTCGAACTGTACCCAGTGGTTGTATAAATAAATAAATAAATCTTAAAAAAAAAAAAAAAAACATAATTTAAAGAAGAAAAAAGAGGAAGGTGAAGCAGTCATGAAATGAGGGCAGTATAACTCAGGAGCTCACACACAGTGGAAGACATCTTGAACTCAGAACGAGTCCAAAGCTCTATAACCAACAGCTATTTCCTCCTGGACAAGTCACTTCCCTTCAGCTCAAAAACTTTCGCCATAAAACGGGGATGCGATTGCCTTATTTTAAAGGCAATCAGATTATTAGAAGATTTAATGAGATGATACGGCCTCCCGAAAATGATAAGACAAATAGTGAAGCAATAGAATAATTTGTTCTTGAACTTTACCACTGGAACAACTTTGGAATCCCCCCAAAATCTGAATGTGTGTTTTTTCATAAGTTCTGACAACGAATATTGCAGTTTCAAGAAAATGTTATTAATTCGGGTTATTAGTGGCTTTCTTTGTGGTTTGTAACTCAAGGTTTTAGCTATTACAAATCTGTAACTAAATTTATTATAAATGTCACCTCATTAAATAGCATAATTTAGCTAATCACAACAAGAGCAGAAAACTAAGAAGACAAACCTGGCTTTGACTACTACTATTCCTTCTCTACCTACTCAAACCCTGAACCAGCAGATCTTTATTGCAATAGTGTTCACTGCCGTGTTCATCTCTAACTGACTTGGAAAATATAATCTAACTTTTATAACTCATGGATACTGGTGAATCATGGATGGGTCTTGGCTTTCCCATTGTCAACTAACGCACTTTAGATCTAGAGATTTCTGCTGAGTGGCTTCCTTTTAAGGCAGAATCAGAAAATAATTTGAAATTTGACATAAATATAAGTCACGTAGGGGAATTTTCATTTGTATAGGAAATAGATCACTGGAGAGCTCAGTCTTAATTGTGGAATCTCAGGCATGTTGGCACCCACTATCTCAGAATGATATGGGATTTTCCACAACCAAGAAAAGGTGTCACAGGACGTAAAGCAGCAGTAGCATACACATCTGGTAACACAGGAGAAGGGAAAGTCTGATCTCTTCCTGCAGCATTGTTTGAACCCCTCTACAGCTTAGTATGGCCCCAACTAATATCTACTAGCGGGAAAATCAAAGATCCTAGAAGGATAAGTTACTGCGACAGTCTGGGCAAAGATAGGGACTCTACATAAGGGTTTTGAAGGAGGGGGAAAGGTTATCTTTGACTAAAGTTGGGAGGCCCACCTGTCAGTGCTTTGAAGCAGTGATGGAAACATATGTAGGGAATTTTTAAAAATTGCAGCTTTGAAGTCTAAATGCAGATCACCATGAAGGATGAGGAATCTGGACCAGCAAGGTTATCCTGGGAACAAAGGTCAATCACTACCAGACCAGCAGGACCAGCCTGTTAGCAGCATAGCAGACTAGCTATACTGCAGCAGTAGGGTGAATGGAAACCAAATCAACTCTTAGTTATGCATCAAATGCAGCTTTAAAGGAAAAATATAGGGCCTCCCCGGTGGCGCAGCGGTTGAGCGCTGGGTTGCCAAGCTGCCCGCGGCCTCAGCGGCTCCGGTTCGATACCCGGCTGCTCCCCGGCCACCAGCGGAGGATCCCACATGGCGCGCAGACCTCTCCTGCCACCCGCTGCTCCCCTCAGCAGTGTACTTCGGTCCTTCTGCCTGTTCTGCTCCCCACTCTGGCTCTGGTGAATTCTCTCACCCTCCCGCGCTTCTGACTGTACCCAGTGCATGTATAAACAAAACAAACAAACAAACAAATAAATAAATAAAACATGCCTCTATAAAAAAATAAATAAATAAAGGAAAAATATATTAAGTAGAGGTTAAAGAAATACCAAAAAAGTTAAGAAAGTCAATTGTACCATAAACTAAAAGTTGGAGTCCACAATTTACAAAATATGAAGCCCCATTAGCTAATACTCAATTAGCTAATCATAGGACTAAAAGAATCAGATTGTAAGTGATATCAGCAACATTAAAAAGGAATAAAGTTTGCTATATACTTTTATATATTGCCCATCAGAATAATTGTTTTTCCTCCTGATGACTTATTGATATTTTTCAATATATGTCAGGGTTATAAATTAATTCTCTTAATGATTTAATCCTTCTTATTTGAGTGACTATTACCACGCTAAACAATACTAAAGTTCAAAGAAAAATGACTGTACCTTATAACGTTATCTACAGCATGTCTATTTCCTTCCCTCCTTCCCAACAATTCTACCATTTGCTGTTTGTTTTCACTTAAAGCAAGTAAAAGTGGTGTGAGGTCATCCTGTAAAACAGTAAAAACAGTTTAGAATTTCTAAGTCACACATTTTTAAACTGAATTTTAATACTTATAGATAATATGAATTAAAACATGTAATACAGAATGTAAGAAAAAGTGACCCATTTGTTCTCACACCTCTGTAATTTCTCATGTGCTCCTCCTCCTTTTTCTCTTGCTCCATCTTTTCAATAAATGCAAACTCCAACGTTTACTGCCTCCAAGAACAATACTTCTATCACAGCCTTTACCATGGTATATTGTATTTAATTTATTATTCCCCATCTAAACCAAGAGCTTCTTGGGGGCACAGGCTAATTTTTTTTTTTCTCTATCTCCAAACTTTACACATACTAGTAATGCTTTAAGTATTTTTATTGCATTCATAATCAAGCTGAGTATCTCTTGACTAGTGTTTCTTAAATTACATCCCAAAGAATATGTACCCTTTCCAGAAATTAAGGAATACACCCCAATGGAAACATTCCGTGATCATCTATTATTTGGAAATATTTTATTTTTTTAAAGATCCATTCATTTATACATACAAGAGCTGGGGTACAGGCCAGAGGTATAGGGGGTAAGAGGACCCACCAGAGACAGAGCAGGGAACAGAACAGGCAGATCAACCAAAGTACACTGCTGAGGGGAGCAGCGACCAAGCCAGGAGAGGTCCGCTGCACCATGTGGGTCACCCCCCGGGCCGGCTGGGGATCCAACTCGCGTCACAGAGGCTGCAGACAGCCTCACAGGCCATGTACCAACCCTTGCATCACCAGGGAGGCCCCAATTTGGAAATATTTTAAAACATTATACCTCTAGAGATAATGAAATCTGTTTAACTTTACTTAATCCCTGTTTGATAGTACTTTTTTTGTGGCAAACACAAACATTTGAGGAATTAGGAATTGCAGTGATAGTTTTGAGAATTTTCCACTAAAGGGAAAGCATTTCTCCAGCTAATATGACCTTGTGTGGGTCTCTTCCCTCAATGGCATCAAGATCCCAGATGTCGCCTTCAGGCACTAGGGAAATGGGCTCTGAATGAAAGATACAGGTTTCAAATGAAATTTGATTGCTTATTATTAAATGGCCCAATGGGGCTTCCCTTATTACAAGCTGGTAAGTTTTTATCTTAGCTGTCAGAAAGCTCAGTATGTAATTTTATTCTCAATTATAGTAATTCTGAAACTTAATGCATATGTACTTTTTAAAAAATCCACTTTTATTCTGATTTCCATTTTTAATTCCTACTTAAAATCACTTTCTATTTATAAGAAATATTAATCAGAAATAAAAATACAATGGCTTACCAATAAAAATTCTAATAATGACCTATTTGGGTTATTTTAGCAAAATAAAAGCTACTAAATCACTTGCACTTTTTTAAGGATGAATACTGAGGAGAAAGATAAAATATTGTGTGCAACATGCATAATCTATTCAACTGTGATTAACCTATCAAGGCTGGTAGACATTTGATTGACAATATGATTATTTAGAGTACATGTAAGTATACTTCTTAAAAACACTGAGAAATTTTAATTGGAAACACTCAAACTCATTTATAAGAGATTAACAAAAATATGAAACATATTATAAATTGATAAGACTGTCTTCAAATCTTGAAATCTTCATCAAAATACACAACAAGGGCCTCCCCTGGTGGCGCAGGTGGTTGAGCACCGCACTGAGAAGCTGTCAGCAGCCTCTGCAGCGCAGGTTCAATCCTGGCCAGCCAGCGAGGGTCCCACATGGTGCGGCAGACCTCTCTTGCCTTGCCCGCTGCTCCCCTCAGCAGTGTATTTCGTCAGTCTGCCTGTTCTGTTCCCCCCTCTATCTCTGGTGAATCCTCTCACCCTCCCGCGCATCTCTCCTGTACCCTGGTTCTTGTATAAATACATGAATCTTTTTTTTTTTTAAGATTTATTTTATTTATTTATGCAAGCATTGGGTACAGTCAGAAGAGCGGGAGGGTGAGAGAATTCACCAGAGCCAGAGTGGGGAACAGAACAGGCAGACCGATGAAATACACTGCTGAGGGGAGCAGCAGGAGTGGCAGGAGAGATCTGTCGCACCATGTGGGACCCTCGCCGGCAGCCAGGGATCGAACGTGTGCTGCAGAGCACTCAATTGCTGCACCACCAGGGAAGGCCCTAAATAAATAAATCTTAAAAAAAAAAAAAATACACAACAAAACAAGCATGTAAGCTCAGTGCTAATGGAAGCAAAGTAAGTGACCCAATAAGTGAAGAATCAAGTAGGGGCAGATCAACCTGGAGGACACAACCCTCACATGGCTTTAGAGTTGTTTCCATGGCAAAGCATGAAATGTTTTGTGGTTTAAAAAAAACACAAAACACACGTACTTTGTGGGTCTCCTAGATTTAAAAGACCTGCTCAGTAACCATCTTGGTTATGTGCAGTTCTGCATTCAAATACAAGGTCAGGAAAAAAAAATACAAGGTCAGTCCAGACCAGTCAATTAATTATTTGAAAGAATGTAGGACTGCCAGACCCTACAAGGCTCTTTTCATATTCAACAGGAGCAGGACACTTGATCATCCTGGAACAATGAGTATGAATCACAAGGTATGACTAGGAACTCCAGTGCAGGGCCACTGACTGATGCATAACCCTGCCCTCCCAGAGACTGATAAGCTGAAGGTCTTATCAATAAGATTAAGTATATAATTATATACCTTAAGTATATAATTAAGTGTATGCTAAATAAAATCGACAAGCACATATAAAAAGATTCTATTTACTTCTGAAAGGCCAAAAGTTATCAGAAGATACTAGTCCTTCAAGAAAAAATGTAAAAAAGTGAAATCTCTGCAAAATTCATATGTCTGCTCTTCCCCAGGAATATTTCATAAATGAACTCATTAGAATTTTTATACACGTTCCACATAGCAATCACAGATTTTTTTAAAAAAGAAAAATTCACTTAAAATACAAAAGCTCAAAAATAACATTTCATCATATCTTGTACATGTTTTTGGCTAACACTAAACTACAGTTTATGTGTATGTGTAATGCAAGTGAATGTAAATCAAAATGATCTACTAAAGTACACCTTTGATTGTGAACACACATCTATGTAGATGCCACTTTCAAAGGTCATACTCTAGATTACTGGCGCACTGTAATTATAAACTCTGTTATGAGTTTTTCTTAATACGTTGCTATTTTAAGCAGCACTGGAAAAAAATTGTACATTATAGGTCTCAACTTCCTAAAGATATTTTTAGAATACACATAAGTAAAAGGAATATATATATTTGTAAGTGTGTTAGTTATCACCAAGTTGCCTACTGAAAAATCAAAAGCAGCTTAAACTTTAAGCAACAGTGTAAGAACCACAGCTCCTCATCATCACAAACTCTGCGGATGGAAAAGGTGATTTTGCTCATCTATTAACTTAAATTCATTTCCTACCTGGGACACTAAATATTTTTTCCCATGTCCACTGGTGACCAGATATGCAAAAATAGATCTGCCCAATCTTCACATTAGTTTCCTTCTTGTTGATTTCTAAGAATTCTTTAAAATGAAGACATATTTTTCATCTGATACATATATGCTGTAGACATTTTTATTTGGTTAATATGATTTGATATACAGAGAGCTTTAATTTTTTTATGTTACTGAATCAAACTTCTTCCTCTTGAAGTCATTCTTAGGAAGGTCCTGGACAACATAAAAAATGAACAAATACACATTGTGTTTCCTTCTGGTGCTTTTCTCATTTTGTATATTTAACATTTTTAATTTCTCTTTGATCTGGAACTTATTTTTATGAGATTGAAAAATCTAGTTAGTTTCTTCCAAACACAATTAGCTGGTATTTCACCATTATAATATTTCACCAGTAAATTCAGATGCATTTGGATTTTTGGGCGTCTTCTATCCTGTTCCATTTATTTATGTGTATTTTCAGTTGTGAACTAATTACTAGTCAGTGGAAATTTATACCACATTTTGATATCCAGAAGGCAAGCTTCTGTCTACCTTACAAAACTTTTGTAAGTTTCATCACAACAGTAAAAGCACATGTAACTCAAATTTTTTAAAACCTTAATTTTTTTGTTGGGTTTATATAAAATTGATAAATACCAGGAAGAACTCGCACTTAGAGAAAATGACATTTTCTGTTCAAGAACCCAGGGCCATCTTCCCCCTTCAAAGTTTCCCTTTAAGGTCGCTCCATAAGAACATATAGAAATAGGTACAGGCTGACGCCAGGTGGGTCCTGGAGTTCATCCGAAGCGCGTCTAGCCTGGGCATTGCTCGAGGATGGGAACGCTCGCTCTCATTCTGCGCTTTTCTACAGTATGGAATATTCTGGCATGAAAAAGCAAACAGCAAAAATAAAATGTTGCACACGACTCTTATAACTGATACTAGCTGCATCTTCCTAAAATGGTCAGTAAAGGTAGTGCTGAGTGGACGCAAAGGGCGCGAGCGCCGCGGGGCTGTTCTCCCCCACGGGCGGGCGCGGCCCCGCGGCGGCTCCAGGGCCAGCGGCTGCCGAGCGTCGGCGCGAGGACGGCCGGGCCCGCGGGGACAGGCCGGGCCCCGCCGGGCCGCGAACGTGCGCGCGTCTCCCGGGTCCTCCCGCCCCGGGGCCGGCCCGCTGCCCCGGGGCCTGGACATCCTGCCCGATCGTTCACGCCGTTTTTCCCCAGCAGAAGCAGCTGCTGCCCCGCGGCCACGTCGCCCGCGCTCGCGGCCCGGTGGATCTTCCCGAGGGCCCGGGCGCGGGCGCAGGACCCGGGCGGCCCCGGGGCGGCGGCCCGGACCCCGCGGCGCCGCTCTGCACGCGGGTGGAGGAGCCCGGCGCCACGCGCCCTTCCCGCGCCTAAGGCCAAAAATCTTCCTCATCGCCTCAGAATCTCCTCGGCGCCCCCGTGGCTTTCCTCGCCCCCAGGGCTCAATCCCCGTCCGCAGAGAAGCCAACCGGCTGTCGCCGCGGCGGTCACCGGTCCCGGCGGCGGCGGCTTCAAATCTTTCAGACTAGGATCGCTGTAGCCAAGCGACGCCGCCACGCGCAAGTGCGCGTGCGCGCCTCAGAAAAAAAATGGCGTCACTGCGCCTGCGCACAGAGACGAAGCCGCCAGAGCATGAGCAGTGCGCGTGCGCGAGGGCGTGGCATCTCAAATCTCGGCGACGGCCGGCTGGCGGCGCGGGGGTTAGTGTCTGAAGTCGGAGGAGCCTGCGGACGTCGTGGACCTTAAAGATGCTTAAGGTCTCGTTCCCCGGAAAGCTCCCCTAGAATAATAGGAACTGTATATCACCTGCCTTTCCAAAGCCCAGTTAAAAGCATGCTCAAAGAGGCTTTTCTTTATTTCTTTATTTTTTTTAAATAATAAATTTTATTTTTATATTCCCCATACAATTTCAGCCCCCCCATTCTGACCCCAATCCCTCCCCTCCCGCCCCCGCCCCCCTAAAAGTATCTCTGGTTTATAGTTTTTTGTTGATTTTGATTTTCACTTTCTTATAGTTATTCATTTTCCTGGTCCCTTATTTAAGTTTTCTAGATTCCTGCTATGAGTGAGACCATCCGGTATTTTTCTTTTTCTTTTTGGCTTTTTTCGCTGAGCATGATCCCTTCCAGCGCCATCCATGTTGCTGCAAATTGCATGTGTTTATCTTTTTGAATGCTGAGGAATGTTCCATGGTATATATGTAGCACATCTTCTTGATCCAGTCATCTATTTTTGGGCATTTGGGTTGTTTCCAAAGCTTAGCTATTGTAAACAGTGCTGCTATAAACATGGGGGTGCAGGTGTTCTTTGGAATTGATGTTTCTGTGTCCTTTGGGTAAATACCTAGGAGTGGAATTGCTGGATCATATGGAAGCTCTATGTTTAGTAGGTCCAGAAATCTCCACACAGCTCTCCACAGTGGTTGGACCAGTTTGCACTCCCACCAACAGTGTAGAAAAGTTACTTTTTCTGCACACCCTCGCCAGCATTTGTTGTTGCTAGTTTTTTGAATATATGCCATTCTCACTGGTCTAAGATGGTATCTCATCGTAGTTTTGATTGGCATTTCCCTGATTACAAGTGATGTTGAACATTTTGTCATATGCCTGTTGGCCATTTGCATTTCCTCTTCAGAGAAGTTTCTTTTTAGCTCTTCTGCCCATTTTTTGACTGGATTATTTTCTTTGTTGTTGTTGAGTCTCATCAGCTCTTTGCAGATTTTTGTGATCAGTCCTTTATCATTAGTGTTGGTTGCAAAAATGTTCTCCCAGTTGGTGGGGTTTCTCTTTGTTTTTGTTATTGTCTCTTTTGCTGTGCAGAAGCTCTTTAATTTGATGTAGTCTCATCTGTTTATCTTTGCCTTCACTATCAATGCTTTGGGTGATGTGTCTGTAAAGATGTCTTTGATGTGCAAATCACGTAGTGTTTCGCCTATATTTCCTTCTATATAATTTATGGTTTCAGGTCTTATGTCTAGTTCTTGCTCTGGAATTTTAAAAACATATTTTGAGACTACAAACTCCTCACAGTTTAGGATTGCCACATAAATCAAACTATTTGTCACTATGTGGTCACCTCTTTATCTGCAATATTTTTTTATTCTTCTGAATATCCACTTTTCGTGATTGTAATCTAACTACTTCAACTTTCATGACTAGCACTTTATTAGTATTTTGATTTCTCTTCACTTTTAAAATGAAAAGTGGGGCCTCCCCAGTGGTGCAGCAGGTTGAGCGCCGCACTGTGAAGCTTCCGCGGCCCCGGCCACCGGCGAGGGTCCCACATGGCAGGGCAGACCTCTCCTGTCTTGCCCGCTGCTCCCCTACGCAGTGTATTTCAGTAAATCTGTCTGTTCTGCACCCAGCTCTGTCTACGGTGGATCCTCTCACCCTCCCGCGCATCTGGCCTGTACCCCAGTTCTTGAATAAAAATAAAGAAATCTAAAAAAATAAATAAAGGAAATGAAATGAAAAGCCCCCGGCAGGTCTTCACTGTGGGCTTCTCTAGCCTCCTTCTCCCCTTCTCTCCCCGGCCTCTGCTTCTCTCAGTGGATATATCAATACTCCCGCCAGGCAACAGAAGGGAACACCACAACTGATAACAGTGTAGTAAATGCAGGCCCCTCAGGCAAGAGCGAACACCTGCCTGGTAACCACTTCCCCTCCACTAGGCCAGCTGGAAAACCCGGCTCTCCAGCAAAGTACCCCCTTCGCACCCCCCCTATGCCCACATCCCAGCATGCACAGCGGAGGTCAAAGGTCACAGGAGCTGTGACCAATGGCACACCCTCCCTGTGGATTCCTCCTGGAAGCCGCTGACGGGAGGGCCTGGGCCCGCCATCCAGTCACTGCTTTCTCGTTCTCTTGTTGAACAACTGGTGGGTCCTTCGGGAAATGGGTGTCCATTCCTCCAAGGTTGCACCCCAAGGGGAGTCTGAGCGAGAGGAGGCTTCAGGGGTCAGAGGCCAGAGCAGGAGGACTGGCCCGAGCCAGAGTCTGAGAGCAGAGCAGATCCTGAGGCGGCATCTGTGCCCCAGCAGCTCCCTGCCTTCGTGGGGCAGCCAGAGCAGGTCCTAGTGTCCAGGAGCCCAACGCTAGCCGGGCTTCGGGGCCTTCCTCAGACCCGCCCCGCCCGCCGTCTGAGAGAGGGGAATCACCCATCCAGGAAGCCCAGGGGCAGCAGCCACCCCCTGGGAGGCCCCGCTGCCACACCAACTGCCTGGAGCAGCCCCTCGCCCAGGGCTTCCAGAGGATGGGGCTGGCTGTGGGCTCGCACACCTGGCTCTTCCTGCAGGCTCCCCTGCTGCTGATGGCTGTCCTGGGCACTGAGTGGATTTACCTTCCCAGGGAGACCGAAGAGAGCCTGGAGGAGAAGGACAGCCCTTCGGGCAGCCCGGGCAAAGCCGAGCGGCGCTTCGTGTAGGCACATTTCTCCACCAACGAGTGGCCCCTCTTCTCCCCGTTGCGGTCCAGCGCGGAGGTCACCTTCGCCTCCATCCTGGTGGTCTCCAACACTGCCAATCTGCTGGATCAAGTCATCTTCTCAGAAATTAGTCAACTGGACGAGGCAGTGCAGACACTGACCGCACCCCAGGGAGATGGAACCCAGGTCCTACCCTCAGGTGTGTGCCAGGTACCAGAGCACTTGCATGCCCTCCAACCCACTCCTGTTCATCTGGCAGAAGAATAACAACATGGACCTGAAAAGCATCACCTTCCCTATTTACAACACCTCCGCTGCGCCCCTCTACTTGGCTGGCCTCTTGGGTGGAACCCTCCTAGGTCCTGGCGCAGGGACAAGCCGGTTACTCTTGCAAGCCAAGGCCATGTGGCTGCAGAACAACCTGAAGACCGTGGATCCTGAGGACAGCGAGCACAACCAGAAGTGGCTGCTCGAGTTCCTGGACCAAATTCATGCCATTGAAAAGCATCTGGCCTTGAAGAACATCCTGGTGCCCTGGGCAGGGTTTAGAGGAAGGAGAAGGTGGGAGGGATAAGACCTGTCCAGGGATGTGCCCATGCCTGGCTACTTGGTGGAGGCCTTGACTTGAAACCGACTCTGCTCCACTCTCTTTGAAGCTTAAGCCAGCTTTCTTCAAGGGACACCAAGGGAAGCCACCAGCCTTGATACTGGGTCACATTCCAGTGGGAAACACTCATTCTACACACCAGGGGTGGGCGTGTTCAGGGCAGACATTGATCTTCAGGGTTCCTTTGGGTTTTCTAGTCAGAATTCTCTCACTTCACATCTGTGCTGTATCTGGAGCCCCCGAAAACTTGCCTGGTGTCACTGGAATAAGAAACAAACCTTTAAGCTGAAGTTTCCTGGTGTTTCTGAAAAACACAACTAGCTCAGATTTCTCCAGTATTTTCTAGCATCCTGCCAGGCACCACAGATGTTGAGCAAACGTGCTAATACTTTTGTTCAGGCCTGGTGAGAGACACCCGCTGGGAAACGGCTCTGAATAGCATGCCTTGCTGAAATTATACTTTGTATTTAAATAGCAAAAGCTAGTAATCTACTCGTCATTTAGAAAAAGCCAACATTTCGGCAGTTATTAATGATTACACAGTATTAGAGAAAATTGAGAATTTTTATACTCAGGAATGGTAAACATTGGCTTTTCTTTTTAAAGATATATTTATTTATTTATACAAACACTGGGCCCCAGTCAGATGCCCCAGAGGGTGAAAGAATTCACCATAGCCACAGCAGGGAACAGAACAGGCAGACTGACGAAATACACTGCTGAGGGGAGCAGCGGGTGTGGCAGGAGAGGTCTGTCACGTCAGGGGGACCGTCTCCTGGCGGCCTACCATTCAACCGCTGCGCCACCAATGGAGGCCCAAACATTGGATTTCAAAAGAAATCTTAGAAAGCATGGCATGGATTGGTGGGGAACATTTTTTATTACCTTTATTCTAAAATCATAATTCACATATTTTAATCTTTTACAAAACTGTACCATGTTTCAATCAATAAGCTATAATATTTTGATAGATCTTATCACACATACACAAATATTGGAATTAAAAGTTATTGACCTGCGTGCACTTTTATGACAGGTGGTCTACTTTACATCACTTTCTAGGAAAATTGAATTTGAGGTGACTGCTAGGACAGAGGTCCCTTTGTTTTACACGGCATACCTTCTGATCATGATTTCTGCCTGGCAGAAGACCTATATCATGGACAGCGTACAACAGAGAATGTCTGACATCTACTCCCACGTGGCAGTGTCCATCACCATCGCCACTCTCACAAATGTCCTGGCCTTCTGTACAGGGTTGATGACCTCCTTTAAGTCCGTGCATTACTTTTGCATTTATATGGGAACAACCTTCCTCTTTTGTTATTTTTATAAAATCACCTGTTTTGGCGCATTTATGGCCCAAGATGGTAAGAGAGAAGTGGCCTTTCTGCACTGGCTGCAAAAGTCAGAGGGTACCCCGAACCAAAATTCTTCCTCGCTGATAAGGTGCTCCTGCCTACCATTTAGTTCTCTTCGAACTGATGAAGAATCTAACATCCATCCAATGAACTTGTTCTTTAGAGATTATTTTGGCCCCTTTCTCACAAACACTAAGTCCAAGTTTATGATAGTGGTTTTATACCTTCTGTACATCGCATTCAGTATACATGGCTGCTCCCAAGTGCAGGAAGGTTTAGGTCTTGGACATTTGGCAAGTGACGATTCTTATATCACACCCTATTTTAACATCCATGAAGAGAATTTTTAAGATATGTTCCCTTAGTGATGGTTATCATGACTGAAGCAGTTGACTACTGGGATAAAGACACTAGGCAAACATTGGTGAAATGTCTGACCACTTTTGAAAACAGTGACTATGTCATTCAAAATCTAACTCAGTTTTGGTTACAAGCATATATACAGTATATGGAAGCCAATATCTAAGCTGTAAATGACAGAGATAGATCTATAAACAACATTCCTGTTTTTTTATTGCATATTCCAATTTTTATATATAATATTAATATTTCATCATCACATGAGATTACTTCTTCCCGGGCCTTCATTAAGACCACAGGTGTTTCTTCTTCACGCAGTAAGAAGAACATGTTATTCCAATTACAAAGTTATGCCAAAAGGTGTGAGATTCCCCTAATGGTGTATAACCCAGCATTTATCTATTTTGATCAATATTCTGCCATCTTAGAAAACACTATTCGAAGTGTCATTGTTGCATCCATAGCTATGTTCATTGTTTCTTTATTGTTAATTTCCCACCCATTGTGATCCTTTTGGGTCACTTTTTCTATTGGGTCTGTGATTGTAGGAATAACAGGTTTCATGGGATTCTGGCATATCAACCTTGATTCCATATCCATGATGAATCTTGTGATTTGTATAGGGTTTTCTTTTGATTTGTGTGCACATATTTCATATGCATGTTTCCAGTTCTGAACCCTCAGCAAACAATAAGCAATTGAGGCATTGTTTTTGCTAGGTTACGCAGTGTTACAAAGTGTACTGTCAACAATAATAGGAGCGTCTGTTTTATCTGTAGCTAGCACATACATCTTTAGGACATGTTTTAAGATTTTGTTTCTTGTCATGGTATTTGGGGTTATTCATGGCCTAGTGTTTATTCCAGTATTCTTATCCATTTTTTGAAGATTTGTTGGAATATCACTAACAAATCAGTGCTCAATGATAGAATTCTTTTTTTTTTTTAATAGAGGCATGTTTATTTATTTACTTGTTTGTTTTTTGTTTATACATGCACTGGGTACAGTCAGACATCAAGCTCGGGAGGGTGAGAGAATTCACCAGAGGCAGAGTGGGGAGCAGAGCAGGCAGAAGGACAAAAGTACACTGCTGAGGGGAGCAGCAGTTGGCAGGAGAGGTCTGCGTGCCATGTGGGACCCTCTTCTGGTGGCCGGGGAACAGCCAGGGATCGAACCGGCACCGCAGAGGCTGCGGGCAGCTTCTCAACCCAGCGCTCAACCGCTGTGCCACCGGAGAGGCCCTCAATGATAGAATTCTTGACTGCCCCAACGCAGTCTGGTAAAAATGCTCTATTAAGGACAGTTGATAAACTGAAAACAAGGCATGTTTCCTTGATTTGGAAATCTCATTCCAAGCTGTTCTTTAAAATATCCTGAGAAAAATTCATTAGTCCTACATTAAAATAATTTTAGTAAATTAGGAAGTCTTGTCATCTGTATTGTAAACTATAAAAATTGGGTGTAAGGTAAAACTTTCCATTGATTTTTTTTTTTTTTTTTGCTTCTGTTTTTTACCCTCTTATCATTAGCCTTTCTGCCTGGAATTAAGAATTTTCTACATTATATATACTATCAGTGGGATGTTATGTGTATTGTACTTCCTATATGCATTACTATGTAAAGGTTCAAATTATTATTACTTATTCTCCATACTAGGACATTTCTATGCACTTTCTTAATCATATAATCGGATGAACTGAAGTTGCTATCAATAATTCTTTTTAAATTTTGAAAAATTAACCACTGAAGGGTCCTTCTGGGTGGTGCGGGTGGTTGAGGGCCATGATGTGAAGCCGTCCGCGGCCTCAGCAGCACCATTTCAATCCTGGCTGGCCGGGGAGAATCCCACATGGAGAAGCAGACCTCTCCTGTCTCACCCGATTCTCCCCTCAGCAGTGTGTTTTGGTAGTCTGCCTGTTCTGCTCCCCACTCTGTCTTAGGTGAATCCTCTCATCCTTCTGTGCATCTGGTCTATATCACGGTTTTTGTATAAATAAATAAATCTGAAAAAAAAAATTAACCACTGAAGCCATCAGGTGCTGGACTTTTGTTTTTGGTAGGGGTTTGATTGCTGATTCAATCTCCTTGCTAGTAATTGAACTGTTTGAATTTTCTTTATCAGTTAAATTTGATACCTA
Source organism: Talpa europaea (assembly GCF_964194135.1). NCBI lineage: Eukaryota > Metazoa > Chordata > Mammalia > Eulipotyphla > Talpidae > Talpa > Talpa europaea. The sequence continues at coordinate 33,487 of NW_028167903.1, forward strand.
AATGAGACTTAAATGATAATGGATATATGTTTTATTTATAGATATACAGATACAGATAATAAAAACAAGTATTACCTAATGCTGTAAAGAAAGGAAGTGACATTCATGGTAATTGTAGGTTTAAAACTATTTTACTTTTTATTTTTTTACCAATAAAGAATAAAAATTTGATATCTTATTATATAGATAATGGAAAAGGATAAATTCTTTCTTTAAAAAGGAAAAGGTTTTGAGACTTCTCAAGTTCAAGATTTTCTCAAGGGCATCTGACTGCTAAAGGTCTCATTCTCCTCACTCTGCATGGATGATGCCCTAAACACACTCTTCCTGTCCAGACCATCTCTAGAGGCAGGCCAGGGATTGGCAATGATGTCACTCACCAGGAGGAGCTACTAAAACCGTGTCCTTCGTTAGCCATTTTAAACCCAGTAGGAAGAACAGACTCAAAGAATGCCCCCTGTTAGAAGAAAGAGGTGGGTTACAGAGGGGTGGTTGGCAACACTTCTGCCTTTTTTTTTTTTTTAGTGAGAATACATTTATTTTTTTTTTAAATTTAGACATCATTGTTCATTTTTAAACATTATTTGCCCCCCCTCCTTTTCAGGTGTAGTCCCCATAGAATTTCCTTCACCAATTATGCTCGGTGAAATAAGCCAGAAGGAAAAAGAAAAATAAAGGATGGTTTCACTTATAGCAGGGATATAGGGGAACCAAATAAGTCATCAGTGTAAAAAAATAATAACAGTACAAAACACAACCAAACAGAAACAATTAAAAATCAGAGACATACTACAGGGAAGGAGGAGGGAAAGAGAGCAGAGGGAAGGAGGGAGGAGCATAGGGGCCTGGGGTGAGGGTGTACTTGTCTTTTTTAACAGCCATACTAATAGGCCTTTGCCCTGGTTTTACATTCCCAGCATTAAAAGTGCACAATTCATTTACTTCACAATTTGTTTTAAAGCACTTGCATTGTGGCAAACACTCTTCCAGGCTTTTAGCATAAAACAATGAAGAAAGTGAACAGCAGTCTCTGCCCCTGGGCTGAGGAAGAAACACTCAAGGCAGGTACTCAAATGTACATGTTACGAAGTGATACCTGTCAAGGAGAAACCTGCCAATCAACATGGAACCCAGCAAGGTCATGTGAGCCCTCCGCACCACACAGGGAGCTGCATGCTTGTGCGCGTGCTGATGGGAAGGCGGCTGCAATGTGTAAGGGAGTGATAATCGTGTGTTGTATGTATGTGTGTTAACATGCAGTAACTTGCAATTTGAAAAAAAGTGTGTAAAAAGAAGTACACTACTATGACATTATCAATCATGATTATTCTCTTTTCTAAAAAACTTGGCATCAACATCAATTTTGGGGGTATTTAAAAGAAACTGATTTTGAATTAAAATTCAAATGGCACTTAATTACCTTAACAATTTTTTAGATTTGAAGTTTCACCATAAGGTTTTTAGCTTTTCCAAAGTAGAAAAGCCATAAAGTGAACTGACATTCTAGGGGGATTTCATAAGAAAAAGCCCACATCTCTTTTCACTGTAACAAAGGTCATCACTCACCGGGGACTCCAGCCATGCTCTCCAGATCTTCAGCACATGCTGCCTGTGCTGAAGCAAAATCCCAAATGCAGGAACCATTCAATTTCTCTATGGAGAGCGACTTTTTAGAAAGGCAGAGGAGGAAAAGGAATGTGACACAACCAAATGCAACCAAAGGGAAATTGTTCCTCAAACTCAAAGTCTGTTCCCTAAGTATTTGGAGAATCAGTTTATCAGACACTACAAACACATGGAGGTGGGCTTACATCAGGGAAACACACAACTATATCAGCAACAGCAAAACAGAGCCAAGGAGCGAGCACCTGTGCTTGGTGTGAAAGCAGGTGATGGACAATGTTTTGTACAGCTTTGTCCAACACCCAGGGGTTTTCTTAAAGAAATCCGAATGATGCCACTTTTTTTCCTCCTCTGTTGCTGTGTTGTTCCAATAAAATGATTCTCATCCACTCAAAGGTTTAGGTTGAGTAAACCCATGTGACTATCAAATCATCCAAATAATAACTATCACCACTGAGATGATGAGTAAAATCATCAAGATAAGGATTTTAAAAGACCCTGAATGGAAAGAAATTTAACATATTTCTATTTTTTCTCTCTCCAAGACAACAACAACAACAACAACAATAAAAACAACTATAATCCCGGTGTTAAACTAATGCACAATTCATCCATATAATCCTAAAGCCAACTATATCTTGAGCCAAGACTCAACTGCAGGCAATGATGAAGCTGTAAAGATTTATTTATTTTTTTTGTCGTTTATTGAAGAAACAGATATTTGAATGAATGCAAGACGTTCTCAGTAAGTACACACAATATTTAATGTGATGTTACCAGTAGCGGTGACAGCCATTCTCTCTTTCTCTCTCATAGGGTGGAGAGAGATGGAGAGGGAGAGAGATTGCAAACTAGATTCCCAAATTTACCAATACGTCAAGGTTTTATTTTCAGTTTTTCTCTTTTTACTGAATTATTTCTTCTTAAGACATATTTTATTGTCTGAGATGGGCAACTGATGAAATCATACAAATACATGAACAAACCTGGGCTTTCTCCCTCATTTTCTACCTTCTCCCCATATTAATTGTCTCTCTAATGCAGTCTTTCAAAATGTTATTCGAATAACAGGCTACCAGATAATGTTCCCTGTAAAAGTGCACCTGCATCTTTCATCTTCTCTGATGGAAATTCTGTGTGAGCGAGTGCCTACCTCGGACCCCGAGAGTCAAAGAGGAGGCAAAATATTACAAATTTTTCTGATTGCTGAACAAGAAATACCATCCATTTCCTACATTATTTGTGCTGTTAAAGTGAAGGACATATCACCTCTGGAACATAAAATAACTTTAAAAGCAGGGCCTCCCCTGGTGGCACAGTGGTTGAGCGCTGGGCTGTGAAGCTGCCCGCAGCCTCTGCAGCACCGGTTCGATCCCCGGTATGAAAGTGGTCAAAGAGAAAGGGGATAAAAAGGGCATTGCAGGGAAAGCAATTCTGAAACATTTTGCTACTTTAGTTCACTATGCCTAGCCACAGAAGCAAAGAATTTGACATATTTAATAACATCAGATAGGGTTTGAGAGATTTCTATTCTACCCTCATTTGTCAAAGTGAAAAATGAAGGCCTTCAGTGTTCACATAAGGTCACATAAATGGAAGCATTAATTTCACAATCCTGATCTCACACGTAGTTTATTCTCCAACAGTCTGAAATTAACTTGAAAAATAACCCACAAATTTTAATTAAAGACTCTTGTGCAATGATTTCTCAACAACACAAGTGATCGCTCATTGCCACACTGGGTTTCTGCAAAAACAGAAACCAATTACTGGCTAGAACCTTTTCAGATTATATCCATGACCTATGTTTTTATACTAGCTCACTTTAAAAAGCATCTATTTCTATTTTAGTGGAATTATTTATTCTCATATTATACATAAAGATAAGTATCAAGGTTTATTTTCCATAGCATAGCATAAATAATGTTTATCTTGCTAGAAAAATAAGACAACTTTTTCACAAATGCCATCCTTTCTTGAAAGACGTATTAAAGGTGTTCAACTACTGCAGTGAGTATCTGACAACTCACTACAAAGTATGGAGGAACAGTCTGGAACAGATTAGATCCATATACCTTTGAAGGAGGGGAACGAAGAAGAAGACATCACTTAAAAGACTGTGGTGTGGTGGAAGAACCTCAATCAAATAAACACTGTACTTTGAGCTCATCTTCAAAAAACTTCTCACAGAGCCTTCCTAGGCAGTCATCCACCAAATACATTTAGATAAGTGCCCTGCCATTTTTTGGCTTGAATCACATGCAATGATTTTCATCTTGACATCAGATTTAGCGATATGATATGCCTTACCGAAATGAGAGTCACATCTCCAGAAACAAAGAAAGGTCACAAGGCAATGGAGTTCTTATTGCGATAATGCCAGTATATAACTTTTAAACCATCAAAACGAATGGTGATCATTCTATCTAGCCCTTTCTCTCTCCCTCCCACCCTCCTCCACCCCCCCACACCCTATACTTTCCCTAACCCAGTGTTCCATGACTGCAATCCTTGTTGAATACAAATCCTTCACTCCGGTGCAGAGGACATTAAAGGAGAAAAAAATATGAAAATATATTACCATACTTAAAAAGTATATAAAACTTCAGTACATATTAGAGAATAAGATTTCAAATCCTTAACTATCTAAAAATCCTTAACTAGGAAGCGATTAAGAAAGTGACTTGAAATATAAGTGTATCAGGAGCAAAAACACGAAATATGGTGAGGATAAATTCACCCGGGGAACTGCTCCACAGACCTGAACGAAATCAGGACGCTCTTCCTACACCGCGAGCTCCATGTCTCCGCCACACACTCAAGTCTAACTATTGTCAGTATCACTCCCCTCGCGCCAAGAAAGAAAAAACAACACTTTGTTATCTTCTGTGCTGCGGCAGAATGGAACCATTATTTGTAAGGGTGGCTCACAGCTTAAGCAAAACTATCTTAGACCACAGGGAATTACTCAAGCAGCTGGAAGACCAAGGAGATCTTTCAGAGCTGATTCATAAAAAAACACAACAGCAGCAGCAGGGAGGCATTACAGCACGGCCAGAGCTGTGACCTACAGCGTCACGAGACTCCCCATGCACGTCACGTCGTTAGAGAAAGTCCAACCTAAATCCCAAAGTGATAAAGTCCCGACTCCAGCTCGCCAGGGCACTTGTCACATTTTCTCTCCCCTTGATACCAACACAGCATACAAATAGTGGTAGTAATTTTTGCTACTTATCTCAGAGTCTGTTTTTGCATAACTTCCATAGGGATTTTGTCTGCTTAAACTAAAAAAATTGGACGTGAGTTTGATTGTGTGGCTTTGTGTGGAGTTCTTCCAGAAAGCTGAAAAAGAGCTGAACCAAGAAGAGGAGAACCTGTTTGCTTTGTTTGTAGGGTTCCAGAGACCTCCAAAGAAGGTGAGGAAGCTTGCCTCCATTGGCAGGACTGGACAACCCGGCCAACGAAAAAGACCTGGTACCCTTAAGAAGAGGAAAGCCCAGGTGGAGTCTGATGAGACCAACTTTGTACCTGAAGCCTATATCGACCAGATGCCAACGGTTCGCTCTGATCCTATATGGAGTATTTCAACAAAGCCAGCTTAAAAAAAAAATGTTGTTAGTTATTTCTACCCTGTGATTTTATGCAAAAATAGGAAAAATGGTTTAAAAGTAGATTTAATTTACAAACTTTTGCTATGCTGTTAAAAAGTTCGGGATCAAGGTTGAGAGAATTTGTTTTTGCATAAGTTGAACCATTTTAACATTTTTTCCCTGTGATTTTGATATATTTGCTATTTTGTTTTAGCCAATGCTCCAGATTTTTTTTTTTTCTTTTGGCTTGGATAATGGACTATTTTTAAGTAATGAAACTGTTATACTGGACATTCATGGACAATGCTGCTGACTAATTGTTGCTTCTCTTACACACATTGTAACCCTGAAAAAAAGACCTTCTCCTAAGATTATACCATGTGATCTGTGCCCCCATAGATATGGTGGAATAAAAATTAAAAGGGGGGATTGTAACAGGGTGGTCCCCAGGAAAGGGGGAGGTTCCCTGCCCCACCCAAGGGAGGGTGGAGCTGAGCAGGGAGAGGAGAAGCTGCAGAAGAGACTGAGGAAGGAAGCAGGATGGAGCCAGGAGACCTGGAGGAGGCACATGGAGCCTAGAGACACGTGAAGAAATTGCACTTGTCTTTTGGTCGTGGACTGGGTGACACAGATGTGGGTGAGACCCATGGCGAGGTGACCATAGCAGCTTTTATCTTGATGTTGATTTTGTTCTTTTCCTTCCAGGCTTGTCTGGTTGTTTCTGGCCCTTTTCTGTGGGTCCCCACTGGAAGATGCTTTAGACTTGTGGCAGGCTTTGGGGCCTTGCTCTGGGCCAATCCCATTTGGACAGAGTTTTACCCACAAGGGGACGGGTTACTCTGGGTGCTTCATTTAGAATCTATACTCTGCCTTTCCTGTATTGTTTCCTAATTGTATTAACATTCCTTCCCATTAAAGTCTCATATGATTTGTGTTGATGTGGCGGATGGCAGAACCCATTTAGAATAGGCAGGTTTGTGGGGTTTTGGGCTGCCCCTCTCACTGTCCTATAACAAGAACAGCTGTACGGTGTTGGGAAGCGCTGTGCGGAAAGGCAAATTATGGGCAAAATAGGTCCCAACTCTACCACATGGCCGGCTAATTTATCTAGCCTTCAGAACCTGTTAGCTCAGCTCAGAAATGGAGACCATCATATGTCTTAGAATAATACCAGCCATGGGCCTCCCCGGTGGCACAGCAGTTGAGTGCTGGGTTGCAAAGCTGCCCTCAGCCTCTGCAGTGCTGGTTCGATCCCCAACTGCTCCCCGGCCACCTGAGGAGGGTCGCGCATGGCGCCCAGACCTCTCCTGCCGCCCGCTCCTCCCCTCAGCAGTGTGCTTCGGTCCTTCTGCCTGCTCTGCTCCCCGCTCTGGCTCTGGTGAATTCTCTCACCCTCCCGCGCTTCTGACTGTATATCCAGTGCTTGTGTAAATAAATAAGTCTTTAAAAAAAAAATCTGAAAAAAAATGAAAAAAATAATACCATCTTCTTGGATTGCTATGAAGAGTAAGTGAGTTCGTTTATGAGCACACTTTGTAAACAACTAAACCATTTAAGTGTGACCAGGTATGAATTTCCTGATTTACCCTCCTTTAATGAAGAATTCCCTTCGTACATCTGTACCTCTTGAAAGGGAATTGTAGACTCTGTATAGATCTGGTGCATAGAAACTTATGGTGGTGCACTTTCAAACCAGATATTTCTGTTCATAAAAACTACACAACTACAGGAATCGTGTACATGTGCTTGCTTTCCTTCACTAAGTTGTAAATCTTAATGAAAGTCCCAAACCTCATATGGAAATGAAAGCTTATGAAATGCTTGGTACTTAGCAGACACGGAACAGTTCTTTCCTTCTTACATTTGCAGCTAATGTCACATACAATAGATTTGATTACAGAAGAAATAGGGGGGGAATTAAAGATTTTTTTTTAATCTGGGAAAGCACTTTTGCCACATATCCAATTGGTTCCTTCACTTCATACAGGTCTTTACTCAAATAATGCCTTCCTAAGGAGGCCTTCCTTTTTCATGTGCACAGCCTTCCAGTCTTCCCTGTACCTCTTCACATTATTTTTCTGCATAGAATTTGCCATCCTTATATATACATGATAAATAAATTCTACTTTAAATTTATATATATTTTACTAGTTTATTTGCTCACTGTCTAATCTTCCCCAAAGAGAACAGAAAGAGCCCTGGTGTCTAGTTCCTGGCATATAATGTAAAATTATAGTAAATGTATGATGAATGAACTGAGTGAAAATTCTAGACTCCGTTCCCAACTTTGAAAAGTGATATCAACCAGACAACCTCTCATTAAATCATCTTTGAAATCTCAATCGGTCTATTCCAGTCTGCTCCTGGCTGTGGCATCAAAAATGTGTTTCTGAGATTCTCAGTATAGTCAAGCTCTCTTGTCGTGGGGCAGGGATTCTCAAAGTGTAGTCCCCCAATACTAGGAGATCATATCTGAGGATCTGCAAGATCCAACTCTTAATAAATATGTAAGATGTTATTTAGGTTTTTTTTCAATCTTGTTGTTTTGTGATACCACAAGACAAAACAGGAGTTTTCCAAAGGCTGCATAAACCTTGATAGCAAAACAGAATGCTGGTAGAACCAGATAGGGTAATTCAGCTTTTTTTCTATTAAGCCGGACATTAAAGAGATTTGGAAAAAAGCATACTTTTAAAAAATAATGTTACACTTATCACTAATTTTCATATTAAAATAGTTATTTTCATAAACATTAACTAGTAATGCACTTATTATTTAAAGTGAATTAATACTTGTCTATAATTTCTCTAATTTTTTTTTTTATTTCTAGTAGAATAAATATTGATAGCTATAGCCATGTAATCAGCTTTGAGTTTTCAATGATTCGAAAAAGTAGACAATACATTATTATAGAACCAAAAATGTGAGAACTGACGCACTTTACTATTCACATAAACATATAAATGAAAAAAAATTGGAGGCTTGTCAATAATAGTCCTGGATATTGATACTCCACGTGATGTTTGTTAACCTGCTTCAGCAATATCATTTCCTCCTATCTCTTCATAGGTAGTGATATTTATAAGTATAAAATATTTCATGAGGCAAAGAGATATTTGATATATATAAAAGTAGCAAGAATGTAAACAAAGCAAACTTATAAGCAGGATTGTAACCAAAATAGCTTTATATAAAGAAAACAAACAGAATTACAAGGTTAAGTTGGCAAATTCAGACTTATGGTAGGAGGTTCATCTTTCCAGCTCAGAAACAGATAATCAGATGAAATTATTAAGATACACAGATGTGCAATGCACTTAAGAATAAAGAATCTTACACTCAACACAATAACAATTATTTTCATATACAAAAAAATTAACACAAATAACCATATATCGGCCTCCCCAGTGGCCCATGGGGTTGAGTGCAGAGCTATGAAGCTGTCCACAGCCTCTGCTGCGAGAGTTTGATTCCCCGCCCACCATGGATATAGCCACTTGGCATGGCAGACCTCCCCTGTCCCACCCCTGCTCCCCTCAGCAGTATATTTCTGTAGGTCTGCCTGTTCTGCACCCCACTCTGTCTCTGGTGAATTGTCTCACCCTCCTGTGCTTCTAGCCTGTACCCCAGCTCTTGTATATATAAATAAATCTTTTAAAAAACATATATCCAGAAAATACACCTCATCAAATAGAAAAGAATCAATATTATACAGAACATTCTCTGGCAATATAATGATAATATACATAATATATGAACCATGTAAACCCAATGGATTTGGAAACAATCCCACTTTTAATAATTCATGATTAAAAAAAGTTAAGAAAATTACTCAATTTTTGAACATTTATAATTAGAACACTTCCCATCAAAACCTGGAGAGTACCTAGCCCAACACTTAAGTAAAAGTTAACAGTTTTTAATGCACTTATTGGAAAATAAGAAACTGTCCACCCAACAAGTCAGAAAAAGAAGAAATCTGGAAAAAGGAAGTAAAGGCATAGGTAGAAATGAAAGAAACAGAGTGATCAAAGATTTTTAAAACAGAGTTAAACAATATAATCAAAATTTGGTTCTTTTAAAGGAGTTGTAGATAGAGAGAGCTTTGAAAACCTGTTTAAAGAAAAAAAAAAAGAATAGGCACAATTAATGTTATGAATGGAAAAAAGGATCAAAAGTATAAATAAATAACAGATTTTTTAAAAAAAATCTTTCAAAACACATGAAAATGTTAATAATTTTAAAAGAAATAGCATAAACACATATTTAGAAAAATACACATTGTCATGTTTCCTGGAAAAGAATTAAAAACCTTATTCACCCTCTGCTATTGAAGAAATTAAGCTGAATGCTAAAAATGGCCATCTCTTAAAGTCACTAGACCCAGCTAATTCACAGAAAAAATTTAACTTGTCTTTTCTGAAACAAGTTATTCCTCCCTTATATAAAATCTTGTATAATAGAAATTGTGGCCTTTTGATGCCTGGAAGGACCTATGCATCTGCAATGTTTCTTCCCCCAAAAGGTGGCCACTAATCAACCTTTGGACTTTTCATACCCTAAGTAACTTCACTTCAATGAAATGTCATGTCATTTTCAATGCTGGAGATCCATGGCAACTACCGCCCAGTCAATCCCATATAATTCATTCCCCTACTCCTTTCCAGAAAGTTCCCTTAGTTTTACAAATCTTATCTTGACCCTGACATCTTGGAAAAAAATCTATAAGCCAGCCATGTTTTTTTAGGACTGAGCTCTCTCCTTCCATTGCTTTAACTTGATTTGGGGGTCAGATATGTTGTTGTTTTTCTTTCTTTTTTTTTTTTTTCAAACAAAGATTTATGTGCTTTTTTTGAGGCCAGAAATATTAAGTTCTGAATTATCAAGCCGTTCATTGTTTAAGTCATGTCCATCTTCACCTTACTAACTTAGATAAACTTATCCAAATTCCTTTTTAGGATCCTTGCATCATGCACTTCAGGCACAGGTTGATCACTTTTTCCTTCTTGGTTCCTTTCTAAGGTTTCTATTCTGTGTGCTTCTTATTGAAGAACATATAACTCTAGAAATTCTTGGTCCACTAGAGCTCAGGGAAAACATGAATCTATATGTAACTTTATCCCTCGAAATGTACTTACTAATGCATGAAGTAGTCTAAACTAATGGTCCACCATCTTGGCTTAAGCATCTATGGAATACTATACAGATGTTAAAAAAGATGAAATAGTGGCTTTGGAGACAAAATGGATGGTCCTCAGTGTAATAATGTTAAGTGAAACAAATCATAAAATGAAAGATAGATATTGGATGGTTTCACTCATACAAGAAGTATGAATTACCAAAAAACACACAGACAAAATACAGCAGGAATAGATCTTAAACTCAGTGAAACAATTTAATGGTTACCAGAGGAAACGGGGTGGGGGGAGTGAGAAGGCAGCGAGTATAGAGATGCCAATGCCAAGGGGGTATTGACTTGAGTGATATGGTGGAGGGTGAGTGGAACATGTGTGCATATGGAAAAACAAAATTAAAATATAAATACAAAAATCCATTGATTTTTTTTTTTTGTAACCACTGACTAGCTCTTCTATGCTTCAAGAGCACTTCTCCAACAAAAAATCAAAGAATTGATTTCTGAAATCATATCTACCTTTCACTAAAATTTCTTAAAATTGCTCATCATGAAGATCTGTGCAACTCTAGTGCAGAGCAGATACGAGATATGAAAGGTGCAGTCTGAGGGGAAAACACTCACACACGGGACTTCTGTCTGTTTTCCTAATAATGAAAGGAGGAGAACTAGAAGGAGAACCAGAGGACCAGATCTAAACCCGTAGACAAGGAACAACAGTAACAAAAAAACAAAAACAAAAAAACAAATCAGTAACCATTTGGAAACTTTTGTAGAAAAGAGGAGAACATGCCCATACTTTTACTTGTAATCTAATTTCCCTAAAGCTTTCTTTCCATAACCACCATACCCCTGTTTTCGATTCACATGATTAAGGACGATAAAGTCTAATTTATTATTATTTTATTTAAAAACCAAACAAAAAGTTAAGAGTAGGTGGCAAAAGAAAAAATATATATTTTAAATATATATATATGCTTGTGTGTGTGTGCAACTATGTAAAGAAAATAATTCCCATAGTTACAGAGTTTAAAGAAAGTTTTATATATATTTATATATATTTTATTATAACAAAATAGGCAGTTATTGTGGGTAAAATATTCATTTACCTTCTGCACTTGGATCCCCTTTGGGAGCATTACTACTATTTTCTCTGATATTTTTTTTTTCCAGATTATAGCCACTCTCTGACCTAGTTAAATATTTTTTTTTTATAGAGGCATGTTATTTATTTATTTGTTTGTTTGTTTGTTTTGTTTATACATGCACTGGGTACAGACAGAAGCGCGGGAGGGTGAGAGAATTCACCAGAGCCAGAGCGGGAAGCAGAGCAGGCAGAAGGACTGAAGTACACTGCTAAGGGGAGCAGCGGGCGGCAGGAGAGGTATGCGTGCCATGTGGGACCCTCCTCTGGTGGCCGGGGAGCAGCGGGGGATATAACCGGCACTGCAGAGGCTGCAGGCAGCTTCGCAACCCAGCGCTCAACCGCTGCACCACCAGGGAGGCCCTGACCTAGTTAAATATTAAATTATTTCCCCCCTTTAAAGTCCTATCTCAATAATATTTCAGATCTTGTTTGCTTTTTTTACTTTTGTGTGCTGAGTACAACCTTCAATATCTCCTTTCTCCTTTTCTAATACTTCCATTAATGAAATCTCTATTTTTATTTCCCTTAAGCAATCTCCAGTTTGTTTTCTGGTATTTCTTTCTGGGTATCACTCTAGTACAGAAAATGGGAAATTCACTTTGTTATATAAAAAGGAATTTAAGGTCAAGGTTAAAGTAACTACTTTAAAAAGTTTTATTATGAGTGCTGTGAACCTGATCCCAATTCAGCAGGACCCTGTTTTCTCTTGTTTCAGAGCCAACAAGTTCCAAATGCACAAAACTTGTCAATCCTCTGATGTGTCAGTCTTACTAACGTCTCATTTGACCAAGTTAGCCAAACTCAGAGTCATTAAGAAAAGGGACCACGGAATGTCACAAATACTGACAGTCAAGATTCAATGGAGGCCACTGATGTTAAGAGTTGACCACACTACCATGATATTGATACACAACTTACCAATGTTTCCCCCACATGTTATATTCATGATCAGTTCTTGCTGTTGGCACTATTAATCCTTACTTCATTTTCTTTCTGAATTATTCATGTTTCAGCTTTAGAGCCCCTTCTCAATGTCTGGTGCAACTCTTACGATTTTAACCCAGAAAAAGAAAACTATGAGGAGCTCATAATGCCTAGGGGCAGCTTATTACACAAATTGGAACAACTCTACTGCTTTAAATCCTAACAAGGAAGAACGAAGAAAGGAAAAGAGGCTCATAAGAAGATACAAGATACTTCCTATCTCATTTAGCATAAAGGCACCTGAAAAAATCCTAGAGGATCTACATAGTACAGAATCCATTTCAGTTAATGTATCTACCACATCTTAATTAAATAAAACTGGAGTACAAGAAAGGCCAGGAGGGCCTTCTGAGTAGTGAGAATAAGCAGCTACATATTAGTCAGTTGGAAGGTCCTTTCTTTGCTGCCACTGCTGTATTCTCACCCATATTTGAATAACATTGAGTGTCCAATGGGTAACAAATGCAGGAATGAATAAGCCACAGTTCTTGTCTCTGAAGAGCTCATGGTCAAATGTAGGAAACAAATAATCACATTACTTACTAACACACAAATTTAAAAAGACATGTTATAAACAGCAGTGGGCAATATCCCTTCTTTCCCCCCACCAAACTAGCTCTAGCTAACCTGAGAGAGTGGGACTAAAAAGAAGGAAATGGGGAAGAAAATATGGCAGTGCACATGTACAGTGTCCCCAGTTGAGGACAACTGGGGAACAGAAGGAGAATGAAACTACCTACTGATAAAGGTAAGGATAGCAGGTGACTGAGCACTCGGTTATGCTTTGTCTGCTTGATTGGATCTAGACTGCTTATGCCTAAGAAACAGATGAGATAAAATGTTAAGTTCTAAACTATGTTCTTTAATATCCCAATTCCTTTCCTGTTCTCATACAGACGGTATTTTCTAAAGTATGGAGGATCCTTCTCTGGAAAAGTGTATTCCCATACTCAGTTGAAAGGTCAGGGCATTGTGTCAGTCGAAAGGAAGAAACCTAAGAAAAAAACCGACTCCCATGCCATGTCATTTGTATGCCATCTTGTCTCCGCTAATACTTGGTATGATCTCCAGATCTGCAGTCAATACAAAAGAGTTTCACAAATCAAACATATCAGGGAAACTCATAGAACAATCGGCCTGATCTTTTTTTCTTAGGCATTGTAAGAAAGCCAAATTCCTCTGTAGGTAAATGGTTTTTCAGGCTTTTCTGCCCTCCCACTATTGGGATAGCCCTGCCTGATGGGGCCCTGCAGTTGTTACATTGTTGCCAGTTGTCTCCTTTACTTCTGTGGGCCATGGGAGGAGTATTGGGATAGCCACCAAGAGAAGCAGCAGCAGAAGAGGCAGGAGAGAAAGACCTGGAGAAAGAAGCCAGAGACGCCCAGAGTGAAGACTTGCCGGGGGCTTGGAGGCTTGCGGGACTCCTGTTCCCCAACATGCCCGCCTGCTCTGTACCTGTTTGCCATACTACATGTAAAGCTCAATGAAAGCCTGAGAAAGCCACGGAGGGCTCCAAGCCTCTCCTTTACCCGTCTGCTGGATCATAGACATCCTGCTCAGTGGCCCTACCTGCCACTACACTTCTTATAGTATACAACAAAATTGGCAGGAGAAAAATTAAATAACGGCAGTCTTTTTTGACAGACATTCTAGACTCAAACAAATGTTAGTAATCTATTTAAGTAGATTAATAAAATAATCTAGGAGAAGACAGGATAATATAGAATCCTGAAGCATATACTTGCTTTTCTATAAAAGTTAGTACTTAACAGCGACTGATTTGTGAACTCTTGTAGACATTCAGTAGTTGTATTCTGAGGGGGGAAATATGCTGACATGATGCTAAAGACATATCACAGAGATGGTCAGTGAGAGGCCCTGTGTCTGGATTTGCTTCATGGTAGAGTAGCCCTCCTGCTAGTTTACTGTAACTTTCAAAGCAGAAAACATGTGCCCTCTTGTGGTCTCCCTTCAACCATGACTTTATGGAAAACCAACATTCAAAATCTATTTCTCCTTTAAGAGATTGTAAAAGATATTCCCATAAACTCTTAGAGTAGTCTTATAATCTGGAGATTGTATGGAAAATGCTTTTTCTACTTACATTAAAAACATAATTGCTATTAATGCAAAGTGATTGCAACCATGGGAAAATGCCAGGCAATTTTCCTTATAATAGGAACTGTACATCACCCGCCTTTCCAAAGCCCAGTTAAAAGCATGCTCAAAGAGGCTTTTCTTTGACTGAGTCATTCTCTTCCTAGAGAGAGGTCTGTCCATTCGGCCTTGGTACCGTTGCTATTCCAAGGAATTTGTCTGTTTCATCCAGTGTGCACAATTTGTTGGCACGTCATTTTTCAGAGTAATTTCTTATAATTGTTTTAAATTTCAGAATGATCCATGGTAATCTTTCATTTCTGATTTTAGTCATTTGGATTGCACTGATTTTCTCTATTTATCAAGTCTCTAATTTATGCACATCCATTGTAATTTTCATTATTTTCTTCTGCTCTGGAATTTTAAAAACATATTTTGAGGCTACAAACTCCTCACAGTTTAGGATTGCCCCATAAATCAAACTATTTGTCACTATGTGGTCACCTCTTTATCTGCAATATTTTTTATTCTTCTGAATATCCACTTTTCGTGATTGTAATCTAACTACTTCAACTTTCATGACTAGCATTTTATTAGTATTTCGATTTCTCTTCACTTTTAAAATGAAAAGTGGGGCCTCCCCAGTGGCGCAGCGGGTTGAGCACTGCACTGTGGAGCTGTTCTCGGCCCCGGCCACCAGTGAGGGTCCCACATGGCGTGGCAGACCTCTCTTATCTTGCCTGTTGCTCCCCTCAGCAGTGTTTTTCAGTCAATCTGTCTGTTCTGCTCCCCGCTCTGTCTCTGGTGAATCCTCTCACCCTCCCGCGCATCTGGCCTGTACCCCAGTTCTCAAATAAAAATAAAGAAATCTAAAAAAATAAATAAAGGAAATGAAATGAAAAGCCCTGGGCAGGTCTTCACTATGGACTTCTCTGGCGTCCTTCTCCCTTTCTGTCCGGGCCTCTGCTTATCTCCACGGATATATCATCACCCCCGCCAGGCCACAGGAGGGAACCCCACGACTGATAACAGTGTAGCAAATGCAGGCCCCTAGGCAGGGGGATCCTGAGGGCAGGAGCGCAGATGCTGGAAACCACTTCCCCTCCACTAGGCCAGCTTGAAAGACCTGGCTCTCCAGCAAAGTACCCTCCTCGCAGCCCCCCTCTGCATCCTGGCATGCACAGCGGAGGTCAAAGGTCGAGGGGCTGTGACCCTTGGCACAGCCTCCCTGTGGATTCCTCCCCGAAGCCGCTGGGGGGAGGGGACTGGGCGCAATATCCAGTCACTGCTTTCTCGTTCTCCTGTTGAAAAATTGGTCGGTCCTTCCAGAAATGGGTGTCTATTCCTCCAAGGCTGCACCCCAAGGGGAGTTCAAGCAAGGGGAGGCTTCAGGGGCTCAGAGGCCAGAGCAGGAGGACTGGCCCGAACCAGAGTCTGAGCGCAGAGCAGATCCTGAGGCAGCAACTGGGCCCCAGCAGCTCCCCACCTCCGCGGGGCAGCCAGAGCAGGTCCTGGTGTCCAGTGAGGGGCAGGAGCCCGACGTTAGCCGGGCTTCAGGGCCTTCCTCAGACCCACCCCGCCCGCCGTCTGAGAGAGGGGAATCACCGATCCCGGAAGCCCAGGGGCAGCAGCCATCCCCTGGGAGGCCCCGCTGCCACACTAACTGCCTGGAGCAGCCCCTCGCCCAGGGCTTCCAGAGGATGGGGCTGGCTGTGGGCTGGCACCCCTGGCTCTTCCTGCTGGCGCCCCTGGTGCTGATGGCTGTCCTGGGCACCGGTTTGATGTACCTGCCCAGGGAGACGGAAGAGAACCTGGAGGAGCACTACACCCCTTTGGGCAGCCCAGCCAAGGCCGAGCGGCGCTACGTGCAGGCACATTTCTCCACCAACGGGTCGCACCTGTTCTCCCCGTTGCAGTCCAGCGTGGAGGTCAACTTTGCCTCCATCCTGGTGGTCTCCAACACTGCCAATCTGCTGGATAAGTCACCTTCTAAGAAATTAGTCAACTGGATGAGGAGGTGCAGATGCTGACCGCGCCCCTGGGAGTTGGAACCCAGGTTCTCTACCCTCAGGTGTGTGCCAGGTACCAGAGCACCTGCATGCCTTCCAACCCACTCCTGTTCATCTGGCAGAAGAATAACAACATGGACCTGAGAAGCATCACCTTCCCTATTTACAACACCTCTGCTGCGCCCCTCTACTTGGCCGGCCTCTTGGGAGGAACCGTCCTAGGTCCCGGCTCAGGGACAAGCCGGTTACTCCTGCACAACAAGGCCATGTGGCTGCAGTACTACTTGAGCCATCAAGTGGAATGAAGCTGAAGACCATGGACCCCGAGGACAGCGTGCGCAGCCAGAAGTGGCTGCTCGAGTTCCTGGAACAAATTCATGCCATTGAAAAGCACCTGGCCTTGAAGAACATCCAGGTGCCTGGGGCTGGGTTTAGAGGGAGGAGAAGGTGGGAGGGATAAGAACTGTCCATGGTTTGTCCACGCCTGGCTACTTGGTGGAGGCCTTGACATGGTACCGGGTCTGCTCCACTCTCTTTGAAGCTTAAGCCAGCTTTCTTCAAGGGACACCAAGGGAAGCCGCCAGCCTAGATACTGGGTCACATTCTAGTGGGAAACACTCATTTTATACTCCAGGGGTGGGCGTGTTCAGGGCAGACATTGATCTTCAGGGTTCCTTTTGGTTTTCTAGTCAGAATTCTCTCACTTCACGTCTGCACTGTTTCTGGAGCCCCCAAAAACTTGCTTGGTGTCACTGGAATAAAAAACAAACCTTTAAGCTGAAGTTCCCTGGTGTTTTTGAAAAACACAATTAGCTCAGATTTCTCAAGTATTTTCTAGCATCCTGCCAGGCACCTTAGATGTTGAACAAACGCCTGGTGAGAGACACCTGCTGGGAAAAGGCTTTGGATACCAGGCCTTGCTGAAATTATGCTTTGTATTTAAATAGCAAAAGACAGCAACCTACTCGTCATTCATAAAAAGCCAAAATTTTGACAGTTATCAGTGATTACACAGTTTTGGGAAAATTGAGAATTGGTATACTCAGGAATATTAAACATTGGATTTTTGAAAGAAATCTTAGAAAGCATGCCATGCGTTGGTGGGGAACATTTTTTATTACCTTTATTCTAAAATCATAATTCACACTATTTTAATCTTTTACCGAACTGTAACATGTTTCAATCAGTAAGCTATAATTTTTTGATAGATCTTGTCACTCATACACAAATATTGGAATTGAAAGTTATTTTACCTGACTGTATTTTTACGACAGGTGGTCTACTTCACATCACTCTCTAGGAAACTGGAATTTGAGGCGACTGCTAGGTCAGTGGTCCCTTTGTTTTACACGGCATACCTTCTGATCATATTATTTGCAATCGTATCATGCTACAGGTAAAAAAGAACTTTTATTAGTTTTTAAATTTAAAAATATTTGTTGTAAGATTTTTTTAACGTAACACTTGCCATTCTAACCATTTCAAGTGTACAGTTCACTGGCATCAATCACATCCCCACAGCTGCATACTGTCGTGACTGTTTCCAAATATCTTTTCTAACCCGAAAGAAGAACTCTGTGACCAGTGATCAGTGGCTCCTGCTGCCCTTCTCTCCTCCAGTCCTGATTAACCTTGACTCTATTTTTTCTATGTATTTGCTTTTCTTAGATTTTCATGTCAATGGAATCATACATTTTTTTGTGACTGACTTATTTCACTTATCATAATGCTTCCAGGGTTTGTCCTTGTGCACATGTGACAGCTTCATTCCACTTGATGGCTCTGTGCTCCATTGTATGTGTGCTCCACAATTTGGTTACCCATGGTCTTTTGTGGGCACTTGGAATATTTCCTTCTCATGACAATCATAACACTGCAAGGAACATGCTGTGCTCATGTTAAGAGAATCATTTACAGGTGGAATTGGTGGGTTGCATGAGAATTCCATAGTCAGCTATTTGAAGAACCATCACATTGTTTTCCAGAGTCCACACCATTTTCGATCCCACCAGCAGTAGATAGGGGCTCCAGCTTTTATACACTCTCCCTATAAACCAAAACTCATCCTTTTCCCTTTTATCGATTTTACCTGTCTTCTTAGTTGGTGTCAAGAGGTATCTCATTGTGGTGATGATTCACGTTTATGTAAATATATGATCATGTTGATTGTCTTTTCAATTGTTTATTGGCCTCTTGTATATCCTCTTTGGAGAAATGTCTATCCAAGTCCTTTGCCCTTCTTATAATTGGGTTGTTTGACCTTTTGTTGTTGATTCAAGTTTTTCATTAGCACTTTGCATATTTCAGTTATTAAGCCACTTCTCAGCTATATGACTTGCTGATATTTTCTCCCTCTTTATAGACTGTCTCTTCACTTTCTTGACAATGGCCTGTAACAATTAACATTTTTTTTATTTTTTTATGAAATCCAACATATCTAATTTTTTGGTACTTGTATTTTTGGTATTATATCTAAGTGTACATTGACAAGTCCATGGTCATGCACACTGACCCTGTGTTTCCCTCTACAAATTTTTATGGTTTTAACTGTTTTATTTAGATTATTGATCAATGTCTAATTCAGTTCTGTTTACGGTATTTAGTAAGGTCCCAGCATCATCCTTGTGTATGTGAAGATCCAGTTTTCAAGAACCATTTATTGAAAACACTTTTCCAGTCTGTTAGACTTACTACACTTGTCAATTATCTGGCTATATTTATGGATTATTTCTGGACTCCCAATTCTATACTGTTAGTCTGTATGTTTATTTGCATGCTAGTACCACATTGCATTTGTTGTTTGTTTGTTTGTTTTTTTTTAAAGATTTATTTATTTTATTTATACCAGCACTGGGTACAGTCAGAAGCGCGGGAGGGTAGAGAATTCACCAGAGCCAGATAGGGGAACGGAATGGGCAGACTGACAAAATACACTGCTGAGGGGAGCAGCAGGTGGCACGAGAGTTCTGCGTGCCAAGTGCGACCCTCACCCAGCGGCCAGGGATGGAACTGGCGCTACATAAGCTGCGGGCAGCTTCGCAAGCCAGTGATCAACCGCTGAGCCACCGGGGAGGTCCCCACATTGTTTTAATTACAGTAACTTGTTGTAAGTTTTGAAATCTGGAAATCTCAGTCCAGCAACTTTTTCTTCTTTTTCGAGATTGTTTTGGATATCCTGGGCTCCTTGCAATTTCAAATGAATTTGAGGGTTGTCTCCTCCATTTCTGAAAAAGAAAAAAGGAAATTGCAATTTCAATAGAAATTGAGTTGAATCAGTAGATTGCTGGGTGATTGACATTTTAACAGTATTAATCCTTCACATTAACTAAGGTTGTCTTTCTATTAAATTAGGTTTTCTTTAGTTTCTTTCACCAGTGTTTTATAATTTTCAGTGTACACATCTTTTACCTCCTTGGTCAAATGTATTCTTAAGTATTTTCTTCTTTTAGATACTATTTAAATATAATTGCTTTCTTAATTTCCTTTGCAATTGCTCTTTGCACATAAATAGAAACAGAACTGATGTTTATAAGTTCTTCTTGTATCTTGTAGTTTTGTTGAATTTTTTGTAACTAGTAGTTTTCTTGTGGATGCTTTGGGATTTTCATATCTGTGATTATGTAATCTCTGAAACAGGATACTTATATTTCTTCCTTTCCAGCTTGAATTTTTTTTATTCTATCCCTTGACTAATGGCTCTGGCGAGCAATTCCAGCACAATGCTAAATCTGGTCAGCATCTCTAAGTTTCACTTGTTTGTATTGTATATGCGTTTGTTGGTTGTTTTTTTAGCTTTTCAGCTCCAGAATTTCTGTTTGGTTCCTTTTAAATTTTTCTATGTATATTATTATTTCATTCATATATTGCTTTCCTTGTCAGTGTTCTCCTTGAGTATTCTGAGCATATTTAAGACAGTGTTTCTCATAGGATTTGTCTAGTATGCCTTCCTCCTTTCCACACTGCAAGACTACTTCCTGGGTTGGAGCAGGCACAAAGAGGAAAATAACCAGGAAATTTCTGTTAGCACATGTGCTGAGTATAGTCCTAATACTTGCCTTCCTTGGACTTGAATATATGTAACTGATTTTCCTGCTAGTGCTTTTGTAGATTCTTTTGACATCTCGCCCTCCCTCTCTCTGTTATCAATATGACTATCTTATGTTTGTTTAGCTCAGGGATTCAACACATTTGAGCATTCCATATTTTTTTTTGGCTTGGAATGAAATCATGTGGACAATAGTAAGACCTTCCCAAGAGAGTATGGCCAAACTGAACACCATTCTATGGCAAGTAGTGGTATATTGAGTTTGTAGTCTATTTCAAATTTGGCATTTTAGAAATGACAAAACTTATTATGCCAACTATTAGATCAATTTCTGAGAAAATCTGGAAAATCTTTCTCCTCTCAAATATACTTTAATTGTTCTTGTGTTTAATAGACATCATTATCTTTTAGAAAGATGTGGCCTCCACCCCAAACATACAGTTTTCTAAGTGTAATCATTTCCCATTCAGCCCGATGCTGTCAAGTTATTAGAATGTTCAGAAAATTGGCCATTTTGCTGCCAGGGATGCCTCAATTTGACTGACCATTGGAATCGTGTTTGGAAAATTTCAGATACAATGATTCTGCAGCGTCATTGTAAACCTACTGAGTGAAGATCTGTTGATCCCGGGTCATAGGAAATCTAAAGTTCGATCATTCTCCGATCATTTTGATAAAATGCTTCTATCAAGTTTCTTGTAGGGTTCTAGAATATCTGCATGTGCATTCATCAGTCTCCTACAGTGTCCATTTTCATATCTTTCCTTCACTTATAATTAATAACAGTTGCTTAGAGAACATCAGCACAACTAGTCAAAGTAAAGTCACTGTAGCCAACAATTTACCTTCCTACATCAGTGTCTAAAAATTTTACATAAAAAGGCAGAAAATTGTAAAAGGGATTGAGACTAAACATGTCCTGTGTAGCTCTTACTAATCTTTTTGCATTTGAAGTTTATCTTTGTTATGTTCTTATCTTAAATATTTATAAATATTGTTTTCAAGAAATATTGCAAAAGGAAAACATTCATTATGTTCAAATTTATTGTAACCAAGCGATTTACTTTTTCTCTGAAATTTGTGTGTGTGTGTGTGTGTGTGTGTGTATTTGGGACACTAAATTTAACTCAAGGCAACAGCAGTTTGAGAAAAAGTGAAACACATCAATGGTGCAGAAACCTTTTAATAAAAAGAAAGTTTTGCTATGTGAATATGGTCTGAAAAAGTCTTTTCGTCACATTCTGTTTTGGAATCGGTAGCTCCATTTCCTTAGTTTTCTCTCCTAATCTTCACACTTAGTTTCTTTTTCCTATAGATGTCCAGAGAGACTTTTATCAATCATTTGTTTTAAAACTCTTCACATAAAATTAAAATATAAAACCACAGGTGGCTGTCAATATTTTAAAATGTAATGTAGTTATTGTGGAGGCAAAGTACTGCATACATGCTTTCAAATGCTCTCTCTATATTCACATTTCTGGTGCAGAAAAGTCTTGTGTTGATGCAAAAACAGTACATTTCAAAACATTTTTTTTTTGCAATTTATAGCAACTTTTCTGAACCCACTTCATCAATAAAGGAGAATCTTAAAACTGTTTTAGCAGGATGCTTTCATGCATTTTATTAACCACATACTATCTCTGTTGTACAGGAACCCTTTAGGTTGGCATTAATAGCTAGTTGGGATCAGGAAATGAGTGCAAAGATAATTGGATGTGGGTACTTTCTCAACTACAGCTGCCTGCCCTTTAGTGTTGTGTTCGATTCACACACAACTCCTTGAACACTAGAGTGGAATTAACCATCTGCTGAGCTCCAGTACATGTATGTGGTTCTGAAACACCATCAGGGAATTAGTGCTTGGCCAGCTGCATAAGAAGATAGTTAAGTTAAAGCACAAAATGCCAACTTTTATTTTCCCTCTTTGAATTGGTATAGTGGGTCTGGGATAGTGCATGGGAATTAAAAGTCTCCAGGAGATAGGTGTAGAATGATTGCAGGAGAGATTTCAGAACAGGTCCAAATCAAGAATGTCATGAATTGATGGAATTTGAGTATGGAAGCTGCTTCTAAAAATTCATCATTTTCCCTCCCTATTTACAGGTTTAGCTGTATACGAAACAAAATGTTTATTGCAGTCGTTGGAGTGATTTCTGTTGCCTTGGCAGTGGTGAGTGGCTTTGGCCTCATGCTGTACATGGGGGTGCCATTTGTGACAATAGTTGCAAATGCACCATTTCTAATACTAGGTGAGTAAAGCAAATGTGAGGCTACACTATGTGTGTGTTTGGGAGAAAGTAGATAACAGAAAGAGTTTATGATAGATTAAGTAAAAGAACTGTGCTTAGATGACTACAGATCCAAAATAAGGTGTCAGAAATGAAGACAAACATTAAATTGTGTCTTCAGAGCTGGAAAAAATAAGGACCCCAAATGGAAAAGTAAAGAGAATGACATGAGCAGGCAGCTCTCTCTCTCTCTCTCTCACTCTCTCTCTCTCTCTCTCTCTCTCTCTCTCTCTCTCACACACACACACACACACACACACACACACACACAACCCTGAAAAGGGAAAATACAATACACTGAAAATGTAAGGGGGAAAATATATGACCTCTCAATCAAGGGATGCAAATTAAACCAAAACTTAGATGCCTTGTTTTCTTATTAGAATAATAAAAATTGCGAGACTGAAGCTTTTGGGGTGGTTGTATGTAATGAACACTGTCATCTGCTGCTAGGAGAAGATTATGAATTGGCTCATACTTAGTCCAATTTTTGTATCAAATCAAAAGGCTTACAAGGGGATTCAAGGTGCATGTCTTTCACCTCTCCATTCTACTTCTAGGAATTTGTCCTAATAATTGAAAAAATGCTTCAAAAAGTAGAGTAAGTATGTTCATTTCAGTGTGATTGAGAATTGAAAAAATAATTAAAAGCAATCTACCATATCCACATGAGATTGGTGAATTCAAACCTAGGAAACCTTTATATTCCCACCAAGAAAGTACTAGGGTTCTTTTTCTCCTTATCCTAACCAACCTCTGTGGTTTCTGTTAGATACACATGTAGACCATTCTCACTGGAGTGAGGTGGTACATCCCTCTGCTTTTGATTTGCCTTTCCATGATGATACGTGATGTTGAACATTTTCTTCATGTGCCTGCTGGCCATCTGTGTGTTGTCTTTGGAGAAGTGTCTATTTATCTCTCCTGTGCATTTTCGATTGGCTTGTTTTCATTTGGTTGAGTTGTCTGAGTCCTTTGTAGATCTTAGATATTAGCTACTTGGCAGGTGTGTGATGTGCAAATGTATTCTCCCATTCAGTAGGGTGTCATTTCATTTTGATGAGACTTCCTTTCGCTGGGCAGAAGCCTTTTAGCTTGTGTAGTATCATTTGTTTATTTTTGCTTTTGTCTTCTTGAAGTTGGAGTCAAATCCCCAAAGACAGCCATGAAGCCAATATTATGGCGTATTTTGCCTGGTTCCTTTTATGTATTATATGACTGCAGATCTTACATCCAAACCTTTAATCCACTTTGAGTTATTTTTTGTGTATGGTAGGAGAGAGTGGTCTAGTTCTTTTTTCTACTTGTGGCTACCCAGTTTTGCAGTACCGTTTGTTGAAGAGAACTTCGTTTTTCCATTGTGTACTCTTGACTCCTGTTTTGTACATAAACTGTCCATAAAATTATGGGTTTATTTCTCGGCTGTCATTTCTATACCATTGGTCTGTGTGTCTGTTTTAATTCCAATACGTTTTTTGGTCAATATTGCTTTGACTATTGGGGGTTTTTTCTGGCTCTATATAAATTTCAATTAAATTTGCTCTATTTCTTTGAAAAATTCCACTAGAACTTTGATAGGAATTACATTTCATCTCTATCTGTCTTACTTTGGAAAAGGTGTACACGTTAACAATATTAATTCTTCCAATCCATGAGTGGGGAATATCTTTCTATTTTCTTGCATTGTCTTCTATTACTTTTAGCAATACCTTATCATTTTCATTGAATCGATCATTCACCTCTTTATTTTTTTTTACTTTTATTTCTTATTTTTTTAATTTTTTACATCATTGTTCATTTTTGAACAATGTTTCCTTCCCCCCATCCCCTCATGTGTAGTCCCCATAGAGTTTCCTTCCCCAATGCACCCGTGCACCATCACCTCAGTCCCCAGTGCTCCTCCCTCCCTCTGATCCCTCTCCTTCCTCCTCCCCTGCAGGATGTCTCTGATTTATAATTTTGTCTTTGTTTTGTTGTGTTTTGTGCTGTTATTATTTTTTTACGCTGATGTCTTTTTTGGTTCCCCTATATTCCTGCTTTAAGTGAAACCATCCGATATTTTTCTTTTTCCTTCTGGCTCATTTCACTGAGAAAAATCCTTCTAGATCCATCCATGTTGCTACAAATGGCATGAGTTTATCTTTTTTTGATTGCTGAATAATATTCCATTGTGTATATGTGCCACCTCTTCTTAGATCATTCACCTCTTTTGTTAGGCTTATTTCTAGGTATTTAATACTTTTCGATGTTATTGTAAATGAGATTGTTTTCCTGAGGGCTTTCTCTTCTAGTTCATTATTTGCATATAGGAATTCAACAGAATTTTGCATGTTGCTTTTGCAGTCTCTCACTTCACTGATTGTTCGAATATTTTGTAAAATGTAGTGTTTAGGTTTTTCTATATGTATTATCATGTCATCTATAAATAGTGAGAGTTTGACTTCTTTGTTTCAAGTTTGGGTTCCTTTTGTATCCCTCTCTTGCCTAATAGCTTTAGTACCTCCAATACTCTGTTGAACATAGGTGGTGATAGTGCACATCATTGTTGTGTATCTGAAATCTTGTCCTATTCTCTCCCTGAGTATGTTACCTGTGGGTGTGGTATAGATGCCTTTTATCTGTGGAGATATGTTCCTTCTACCCCCTTATACTAAGAGTTTTTTCTTACTGAGTCTAGCTAGAAGTTTTCTATCTTATTTTTCCCTAATTTCCAGCTACTCATTTCATTGGTTTTTTAAATTAAAAGACATTTTTTAACATTTATTTATTTATGCATACAAGGTGGGGAGTACAGGTCAGAGGTATGAGGGAATGAGTGGATTCACCAGAGACAGAGCAGGGAACAGAACAGGCAGACTGACGAAAATACACTGCTGAGGGGAACAGCGGGCAAGTCAGGAGATATCTGCTGCAAAATGTGCGCAGCTCCCTGGTCAAGGATCGAACCCGTGGCCCAGTGGCTGCAGATAACTTCATAGGATGTGTCTTACCCTTGCACCACCTGGGAGGCCCTCAATGACTTTTTTAAACTGTCATTTTAAATTCTATGTCATTTATTTCCACTGTGATTTTTATTATTTCCTTCCTTCAACTAGCTTTTTTGCTAATTCTTTCAGGTAATGTTAGCATATTTATTTGAGTTCTTTCTTATTTCTTGATGTGTGCCTGTGTTGCCGTGTACTTCCCTTTTGGAACTGTTCCTGCTCCTGGCCAGAGGTTCTGATAGGTTGTATCTTCATTTTCCATTGTCTCCAGGTGTTTTTTAAATTTCTTCTTTGATTTCCTCATTAACCCAATAGTCATGAGTGTGGTGCTTTATAGTCACCACCTACTCAGGGTTTTTCCCACCTTGCTTTTGTGCTTGATTTCTATTTGATACCATTGTAATTGGAAAAGGTGCCTGACAATGATTTCAAACTTCATGGATTTATTCCCACTTGTTTTATGATCCAACATGTGATCCACTCTGGAAAATGTTCCATGTGACCTTCGGAAGAAAGTGTGCTCAGCGTTTGGGGAGTGTAGTTCTCCATAAATGTCTGGTGGGCTCAAGCGGTCTATTGCTCACTTAAGGCGATTGTTTTCTTGTTGATTTTCCCTCTGGTTGATCTGTCTTTGATGTAAGTGGGGTGTCAAAGTCTTCTACCATCATTGTGTTGTGGCCAATGTCTGTTTTTAGGTTTGTCAAATAGTTGTCTTATATATTTGGGTGCACCTTTGTTTGCTGCATGTATACTGATGGTATATTGATCCTTTCCTGATGTGTTGCTCCATTAATCACTATGCAATGACCATTCTGCCTCTTGTTCCCCTTTTTAACTGCAAGGTTTTTCTTTGTCTGATGAAGTATGTCTGTCTCTGCCTTTTTGAGGGTCCCATTCACTAGTAGGATTTTTTTTCCCAGCCATTTATTTGCTTTGAATCTGTTCATCTTCTGAACTCACATAGGTCTCCTGGAGACAACAAGAAGTTGAATTTGTTTTCAGATCCAAGCATCCTTTCTGTGCCTTTTGCTTGGCAAATTCATTCCATTCACACTTAAAGTGATTATTGATATAAAGGTATTAGCTATTGTATTTTTGTCTTTAGTTTTCTGTTCTATAATTTAGTTTCTTGTGACTTTTCTCATGGAAAATTCAGATAGGAGTTCTCTTTTCAATATTTCTTGAGGAGGAAGTCTAGTGATAGCAAACTCCTGCTTTCATTTGTCTGGGAAGTCCTTATTTTCTCCCTCACATCTGAACGAAAGTCTTGCAGGATATGTATTCTTGGCTGGCAGTTTTGATCTTGGAGTGTTTCGAATACATTATTCCATTCTCTCCTCACTTGTTGAATTTCCTCAGAGAATTCAGACGTAAGCCTGAAGAGGGTACTTTTATAGGTTATCTGCTTTTTTCTGCCTGACTGCCTTCTTCGTTCTGTCTTTGCCTTGAACTCTTTCTAGTTTCCTTACTGCGCATTTTGACATAGGTCAACTTCAGCAGGGGACCTACCTTGGTGGATTTGCTTCCAGGCCCTGAGGTCTGCCAAGGGCTACTTCCAGGACTGCCTCCCGCCTCCCCCCCCCACTAGAGATCACTGATGTCTGCACCAATGCCTGCTGTGGCTGGTCTGCTTCCAGTCCTGCCCTGGCTCACTGGGAACTGCCAAGGCCTGCTGTCAATGGTCCTGCTTCCATGAGCCACTGCTGAGCTCACAGATCTGAACCACTCTCTGGGGGCCTGGGTGGTGGGTCTGCTTCAGGACCCAGTCTGGAGGCTTGCTGAGGTCATCCAAATGTTTCTTTGTAAGCGCATTGCCAGTTCTGCCAGGCCCACTGGGGCTCACCTCACTGCCTAGGCAGGCTACCTGCTTGGCCTGTTCCACTGCTGGCTGGGGTCTCCCTCCTCTGGATGGGCACTTAACTTGTACTGTAATTGTCTGTTTTTCCTTCAGGAGTCATTGGCTTTGTTCTGTTGCAATCTAGTTTGAACACATGGAGAGGGTGAGCCCAGCATCTTTACTGTGCTGCCATTTTGCCCCTTTGGCATTATTTTTTAAGTGAACTTTCTATGCCTTTATTTTTGTTACTTCTAGGACCCATATGAGATGGATGTGATTTCTCTCTGTTTTCCCAAAAGGAAAACATGATATCCTTTTTCAAATTCCTTTTTTCCTGCATTGTTATATTGTGTGTTTGCCAATATGGTGTTTCTTGAGCTCACCGATTATTTCCATTGCTTCTGTTTGCCTGCTACTGAGGCCCTCAATGAATGTTTTTCATTCAGTTATAGTGTTTCAGACTTCTGTGATTTCTAACTGTAGCCACCTCATATTGCTTTGTTTGTATTCTCTTGTTGGCTCATGTCCTCTGTTATTGGAGTTCCATGGCTTTGTTAGAACTGTTGCCCTAAATCTATGTCAGTCATGTGTTGCCGTTTTGCTTGAATGGGGCTCCCATCTTTCATTTTCCCCTCCAACATTTGTGATCTGTTTGTCTGTCCCCTCATTTTTAATCTTGATGGGTTGTAGTGGGGATAGACTTTCAAATCGTTGTCTATTCCCCTGTTGAAGTAACAAGAGAACTGGTACTTATGAGGGGCAGAAGGTACAGTGAGTGCCAGGGCAGTGGGGCACCAAAGAATCACCCCAATGAATGCCAGGAATTCAAGCTTCCTACTGTGCTGTGGATACCAGAGGTGGTACTGCAAAGTGCTCCCCACTTCTTTGCCCACTTCTCAGCCTTAATGTCCTTCATGGCTTCATGCTCACGCTAAGCTGTTCTTGAATGCTTGAGCGTGAGCTTGAGCACTGGGCTCAGATTGCAGCTGACATGGACTCACAGGCAGGGAGTTCTCTTCTCTTTTGACACTCAAAGCCTTATCCTGGGGTGTGAGTGCCTGTCATTAGCAGGCACTGACCTCTAGTTTACCAGGATTCCTTTGTTGTTTTGGATTTAGCCACATGTTAGGGTGGCAATTTCTCTGAATATCCCAGTCTCGAGTAGTAGCCTTTTCTATGGGAAGACACAGGTGACCTGACTCAGCTCTCCCTGTTGAGAGGTCAGGATCCAGCTGTTCTATACTGTGAGACTCCACTCAAGCCAGTAATGCTCATGCTGAACTACCACCCCAAAGCTTTCCAGTTCCTGGTTGTCAACTTGCTGACTCCCTTATTCAGTGCATTGCCAGGTCTCAGGAGTCCCTGGTATTGCTGTGTGTCAAACCCACAACTGTAGGGGTTTCCTTTGTTTAAGATTTATTTATTTATGCATACAAGAGCTGGAGTACAGGCCGGAGGAGAGGGGGCATGAGAGGATTCTCACTGACTGAAATACACAAGCAGACTGACTGAAATACACTGCTGAGGGGAGCAGCGGGCGAGTCAGGGGAAGTCTGATTGCCATGTGGGTTGCTCCTTGGCCAGCCAGGGCATCGAACTCGTGCTGCAGAGTCTGCGGATTGCTTCACAGGCTGTGTCTCAACCCCTTGCGCCACCAGGGAGGCCCAAATGTAGGGGTTGTTGCATAGCATGTGCCCACCCGCCACGAGTTGTGCTGCCCCAATCTCACTACACAGAGTTTGCTTCATGTTTTCCCTCCCTTGGGCCTGCTGCTCCTCAGATATGCTGTGGAGGTCTGTTTTTCCTTCAGGGGTTTTGGGCTTTGCTCTATTGCAATCTAGTTGTGGGTATCTGGAGAAGGTGAGGCCATCTTGCTAGATTCAGCTAGGGAAGTTCGGATGACATAATCTGGATTTCAAAAACAGACTAGCAGGAAAACTAGTGTGAGTGTGCCTGTCAATGACACCGTGCCTCTCAAGTCATACCGCAAAGATAGATTGATGCTGTTGGTGGTCAGATAGGTTCAGTAACAGAATGTTGGCTGAAAGTGTTTATGCATTTCTGTGAAATGGCTTATGAGAGAAAATGGTCTCTGAAGTAATCTAGTGGAATCAGAAACGGATTGCTAATCCTGCTTGAACTAACACGCATCCACCAGGTTTCCTGATCTCAACACCGAGGTACCATAATTGGAGAGATGGAGTATACTGCGCTGTGCGTAAATAATAGGAATCCGTGCAAAGCATAAGCTTATTACAGAGGGAGGAGTATGCTCTGTTGTGGACTCAGAGACAACCAAGGAGAGTGTTACCTAAGCACAGATTCTGTGAGATTAATAAAACCTGAAGGACCAAAGAATAAGACCTTAAGGGACAAAGGATCATTTCACTTAGATGTGGAATATAGGGAAACTAGACAAAGGGTCAGACAAAGACAAACTTTCAAAGCAACTCTTGAAAGCTGTCCTAGAGCTGAGACAGCCAGGAAGCAGGGGGAGGAGGGGGGGTGGTAAGAGGGACCGGAGGAGAGCACAAGGACGCTGGTGGAGGACCAAAGGTGCGCTGGTGCTGGGAGAGCGAAGGTGGCCATACCTGAGGGGAGAAATCCTAGACTGTCAAAAACTCAACAAGGATGTAAAACAATGTTGCTTCATTCAAAAGAGAAAAAGGGGGAAACCTTTTGAATTATGCTATTTACACTTTTATGGATATGAATGTGCATTAAGATTTTTTTTTTACAGGTGTTGGCGTTGATGACATGTTTATCATGATTTCTGCCTGGCAGAAGACCAACATCATGGACAGCGTACAACAGCGAATGTCTGACGTCTACTCCCACGTGGTGGTGCCCATCACCATCACCACTCTCACAAATGTCCTGGCCTTCTTTACAGGGGTAACAACCTCCTTTAAGTCCGTGCAGTACTTTTGCATTTACACGAGAACAACCTTGCTCTTCTGTTATTTTTATAACATCACCTGTTTTGGCGCCTCTATGGCCCTAGATGGTAAGAGAGAAGCGGCCTGTCAGCGCAGGCTGCAAAGGTCAGAGGGTAATCCGGACCAAAATTTTTCCTCGCTGATAATGTGCTGCTGCCTCCCATTTTGTTCTCTTCGAACTGATGAAGAATCGAGCATCCATTCAATGGACTTGTTCTTTAGAGATTATTTTGGCCCCTTTCTCACAAACACTAAGTCCAAATTTGTGATAGTGGTTTTATACCTTCTGTACATCGCATTCAGTATATATGGCTGTTTCCAAGTGCAGGAAGGTTTAGACCTTTGGCATCTGGCAAGTGATTCCTATATCACACCCTATTTTAACATCCATGAAGAGCATTTTTCAGATTATGGTCCCATAGTGATGGTTATCATGACTGAAACAGTTGACTACTGGGATAAAAACACAAGGCAAACATTGGGGAAATGTCTGATCGCTTTTGAAAACAGTGATTATGTCGTTGAAAATCTAACACAGTTTTGGTTACAAGCATATATACAGTATATGGAAGCCAACAACTTAGCTGTAAATGACAGAGATAGTTTTATAAACAACATTCCTGTTTTTTTAGTGAGTTTCCAATTTTTACATATGATATTAATATTTCATCATCACATGAGATTACTTCTTCCTGGGCCTTCATTCAGACCACGGGTGTTTCTTCTTTGCGCAGTAAGAAGAACATGTTATTCCAATTACGAAGTATTGCCAAAAGGTGTGAGATTCCCCTAATGGTGTATAACCTAGCATTTATCTATTTTGATCAATATTCTGCCATCTTAGAAAACACTATTGGAAGTGTCATTGTTGCAACCATAGTTATGTTCATTGTTTCTTTATTGTTAATTCCCCACCCACTGTGTTCCTTGTGGGTCACTTTTTCTATTGGGTCTGTGATTGTAGGAATAACAGGTTTCATGGGATTCTGGCATGTCAACCTTGATTCCATATCCATGATGAATCTTGTGATTTGTATAGGGTTTTCTTTTGATTTTTGTGCACATATTTCATATGCATTTGTTTCCATTTCTAAACCCTCAGCAAACCAAAAAGCAATTGAGGCATTGTTTTTGCTAGGTTACGCAGTGTTACAAAGTGCACTGTCAACAATAATAGGAGTGGCTGTTTTATCTGTAGCTAACACATACATCTTCCGGACCTGTTTTAAGATTATGTTTCTTGTCATCGTATTGGTGTCTATTCATGGCCTAGTTTTTATTCCAGTATTCTTAACCATTTTTTGAAAATTTGTTGGAATATCCACTAACAAATCAGAGCCCCATCCTAGAATTCTTGATTGCCCCAACCCAGTCTGGTAAAAATACTCTATTAAGGATAGTTGATAAACTGAAAACAAATGCATGTTTCCTTGATTGGGAAATCTCATTCCAAGCTGTTCTTTAAAATATCCTTAGAAAAATTAATTAATCCTACATTAAAATGTTTTATAAATTAGGAACTGTTGTCATCTTTATTTTAAACTATAAAAATTGGGTGTAACCAGGCATATGAAAAAATGTTCAACATCACTTGCAATCAGAGAAATGCAAATCAAAACTACAATAAGATACCATCTCACACCAGTGAGATGGCACATATTATAAAAACTAGCAACAACAAATGTTGGCGAGGATGTGTAAATAAAGGAACTCTCCTGCACTGCTGGTGGGAGTGTAAACTGGTCCAAACACTATGGAAAGCTGTGTGGAGATTCCTCAACCTACTAAAGATAGAGCTTCCATATGATCCAGCAATCCCACTCCTAGGTATTTACCCAAAGGACACAGAAACATCAATTCCAAAGAGCACTTGCACCCCTATGTTTATAGCAGCATTGTTTACAATAGCGAAGCTTTGGAAACAGCCCAAATGCCCAAAAATAGATGACTGGATCAAGAAGATGTGGTACATATACACCATAGAATATTACTCAGCATTCAAAAAAGATAAAAACGTGCAATTTGCAGCAACATGGATGGAGCTGGAAGGGATCATGCTCAGCGAAATAAGCCAGAAAGAAAAAGAAAAATACAGGATGGTCTCACTCATAGCAGGAATCTAGAAAACTTAAATAAGGGATCAGGAAAATAAATATAAGAAAGTGAAAATCAAAATCAACAATAAACTATGAACCAGAGACACT